>NW_018165227.1:821752-847926 GCF_001263595.1 Phalaenopsis equestris
ATAATGAAATCCTTAATATAAAGCCCCGACCCAAAAAGAAAGTCAGTAGCGGAGTCGCCATAAATTATCGTTCGCCAAATTGGAAATTGTCGGATGCCGGAATGGATATCCCGACACTCGATTTAATTTAATTTATATATATAATTTTAAAAAGTAATATTTTAAGTTTTGAAAATACAAGACCAGACCGATCTCATATCCTCAGTAGTTTAAATAAACGAATATAACCCGCCAGCAATGCATCCATCCCACAGGGGAGTGAAACTCAATTAAATAAACTAAAGACTTTATGACATCCGTTTAAGTCTGCGAAGAACCAATTGTTTATGTTGACCGACAAGTTTCTCCATTTATTAAATAGGGTTTATATTAAGTTGGGCTCTTGAAAGTTTCCCATAAAAGCAAGCCCTTATAGTTAATTACATCTTAGATACCCGAGGCCACCTAAGAAAACTCTCGATAATAATCAGGGGATATTATCTTCAAAAAGTTCAAGGGGATAAGACTTTTCGACTTTTCAAAAGATAAGACTTTTCAAAAGATCGAACAAAGAGGTGTGAAGGGGGAATGACTCAAATTTGAAACATTTTATTTCGGAATCTAAAGGAAGAAGAACTAAAAGAAGTCATAGATCATGAGGAGAACATCGGTGACTTCCCAAGCTATCCTATGATTTGGTTTTAATTTTGAGAATAAGAATTATTTAAATATTTCATCCTGCCAATTTATTAGGCTTATATTTATGCGAGATTGTCACACAAATAACCTAAAAGATATGAGAATTTAGGTCGTGAAAAACGACAACTTCAGAATTCTAAGATGAGTTAGGACTTAAATTGTATAGCAGAACTATGCAAATGCCTAACGATGAGTCGAGGATTTATGTCGCACTAGGCGGACAACCTCGAAATCCTATGGTTTATTGTTTAATTCTAAGAAGAATGTGTTGTTGTATATCCTCATGTTGTTATAGAAGGCTGCCCACAAAACTAGCTTCAGGCTCCTCGACGAAGTAGCAGTCCTAAAGTCTAAGGTTTAAAGGTTTAAATGACAAGTTTAAGTTCAATCATGGGGGGCGGGGTGGGGTTAAAGTTGATTAGAGCGACACCGGGTAGGATCCCACGGTTCCCTCGTTCCGGTATCACTATTTTCTTTTGAATTTACTTAGCTTAAATGAGTTGTGAAATCCATTGAAACTGGTGAGATCTCCTTAACAACCGTAGGTTACCTCCTCCGAAGAACTCCCGCAAATTCAAAGGTACGTTTTATGTTTAGTGACATTTCAAAGGATTTATGGTTACCTTTGAAACAATTTGTTTTAGATTTTGAAAATGTTGATTAATTTTTGAAAAACTATTTTGATTTTGCAAATAAAGTAAAGTGCACAACCAAACAGTTGTAATATTTTATAGTGTTGCAGTAAATAAAATGATAGAAATTAAATAAAATTGTAAAAGCGTATCAGTCATATTCTTGCTGCTCCCATTGAATGATTAGCTTTTGCAACATGTATATAATTTTGCAGGAAATTAAATAAATTGCAAGAGTAAAAAAGATGAAGGTGTATCAAATAGACTCCAAAATATGACTTATTGAGTCCCAAAAGATCTTATTGGATGATTTTAGAACAAAATATAGCAAGTTCAATTTGTCCTTCAAAATATACAAGAGATTCCAAAGTATTCGGGGAATGATTCTGAACCACATTAAAGATCTCTTGAAACATTTCGAGTTATTTTGAACTTATCATATTGTTTTATTAATCAACTCAATGTCGAATTAAAATTACCTCATTACTCAGCGAATCTTTACATTTTAATTATCCCGAGAAATGTAGGAAGTTATGAGATCTCCTTAACAACCGTAGGTTACCTCCTCCGAGGAACTCCCATAAATTCAAAGGTACGTTTTATGTTTAGTGACATTTCAAAGGATTTATGGTTACCTTTGAAACAATTTGTTTTAGATTTTGAAAATGTTGATTAATTTTTGAAAAACTATTTTGATTTTGCAAATAAAGTAAAGTGCACAACCAAACAGTTGTAATATTTTATAGTGAAAGTAAATTGTAGAAAGTAAAATGACAGAAATTAAATAATATTGTAAAAATGTACTTGTCATCTTCTTGACATCCTGCTGAAACGTTAGTTTTTGCAACATGTATATAATTTTGCAGGAAATTAAATAAATTGCAAGAGTAAAAAAATGTGTATCTAATAGACCCAAAACTATGACTTATTCAGTCTCAAAAGATCTTATTGGATGATTTTAGAACAAAATATAGCAAGTTCAATTTGTCCTTCAAAATATACAAGAGATTCCAAAGTATTCGGGGAATGATTCTGAACCACATTAAAGATCTCTTGAAACATTTCGAGTTATTTTGAACTTATCATATTGTTTTATTAATCAACTCAATGTCGAATTAAAATTACCTCATTACTCAGCGAACCTTTACATTTTAATTATCCCGAGAAATGTAGGAAGTTATATAGTCACTTAACATTTCACTTGATAGTTATATGAGTGGGTACCCCAAAGGGCAAGTTCAAAGTCATTAAGGATTTCAATGTCCAGAGTTAAAGTAGGCTATAAAGTGTTTATCAATTAATTAGGTCCATCTTTTCTAATAACAATTAAGACAATTCTTACATATCGAACCAAGTTCACTATCAGGCTATCTCAATTTCTATTTTCAAAGTAAATTTAAGATAATTAAATATTGAAATGGAATTTCAATTCTCATTAATATCACTTAGTATCTAATCACCGATTGGTGGACCTTAAATGAGTGAATTACTATCTTCATAGCTTGATCCCACACCTTAGGATCATCTTAATTAACTTATCTTCCAAATCATGACAATTATCAAGATTACAACTTTACTCTTATAATGAAAATGTGACAAATTAGTTTCTACCTTTTAACTCATTATATTCCAATTGCCTAAATCTTCTCAGTAAGATTCTAAAAAGTTTATTATGATCAATATTACTCATTTACCCTTTGATTAAGCTAAATTTAATTAAGACATTAAAATTCCAAAATTACCATTTTGTCCCTAGGGTTCTTCATCCTATAACTTATCAAATAAACTCAAGTGACTTACAAAATAAACTTAAAGAAAACTACAAGACAGAGAAATCTCGAAGGAAATAACAAGTGAAACATTAAAAAAAAAAATTGAAGTGGACAATAAGCATTCAAGCTCGGGTAAGCTCAGATTTAGGTATTCTGCAACATCGGTCTCCCGTATGTATAAAGCCCGACATTCAATTAGAAAGATTTCCTACAATAGTAACTTAGGAGGATACTCCTTAACCAACGTGAAATCCTAACCGGTATCACTCAAATCAACTTTAACCGCCTACAATATCAACTTAGGAGGGTACTCCTTAGCCCAGTATCGGTGATTGAGAAGTGGACAATCGAATTATTTTACTTAGCATGCATATAGGTTTCATGCATATAAGTAGTATAAAAAATTATAGTCAAAATGCTTTTGTAACTGACGTGTCTGTTCTTATCATATTACTTTATATAAAATATGATTGTCCACAAGTCGATCACGCCGCCGGGCTACGACCGCCAACAGCCTAAGAAAGCAAGGGTGTCACGCTTGTCTGGTGTAGGTGAATAATATTGTCATTCAATATTTCACGGGGTCTCTGAGTGGTGTCCCGATATCGTAGGATGGAACATTATTTCGCTCTACCACCGACTGCCTCTATCATCAAGACCCAACCTCAAAATGATTGTTTGATTGTTCATAAATAGCGACGACTATATATGTATGCTTATGTTTCGAACATGAGCACCTAAATCAAACCAAGAAGCAAAGAAAAAAAAGAAAAATGGAGTGAGAGAGACGAGGAACCAATCCACCTGAAATGGTGAAGAAATGGTGGATTGACCCTCAAAAATGCATCTTAAATGATGGAAAAAAGTCCCAAAAATGCGGCCCAACGATCCTTGAATCAACCCAAAATGGTAGCATTTCCTCCAATTTCGCAAATGAATCAACCCAAAATGTGTCCTTTCCAAACAGCATTTCAAACAAGTCGAAACAACAAGGAGTCCGAATCAATGCAATGATTACATACATCCCCACAACACTTACGCATTTACACACCCAAGCATAAACCCAAATGTTGCATTCACGTCATCCAAATCTTTCATAATCAATTCCAAACTTTTCTCAAATAATAGTTTGTGAGTCTTCAAACATTTCATGAATCCAATTCACATCAATTTTATGCTTCTCAAAACGAAATTCTAAAAACCTTCAAATTTCGCCAATCAAACAAAAGACATAATTTTTAGACGGTAACTTTCTAAACTCTAAAACCTTCATATCACATCAAAATGCCACCACTAAATCCTTAAAATTGTGTTTAAAACAATTCTCGATATCTAACGATATGGATTTGAAAAAAAAACTCGTTTGAAACTTCTTTCTAATGTCACAAAAGTGCACAAAATATGTCTAAAAAATAGCCTACAAAACAATGTTTAACACCTCCAATTAGTGAATAAACCAACATGCAAGATCGTCAAACCATAAAGCTTCACCCTCAAATTATCCTCTCAATTCAAGAGACCAAGCAAACAATTATTTGACAAGTGGGGAAAGAGGCATAAATATCAATAAGAATCAAGAATTATGCATATGTATACATCCATCTTAAGTGCTATATGTATAAATGCCTATAAAAATAAATAATTTTGCATATTTATATATCCACCTTAATTGTTATATGCATAAATGCCAATAAAAATAAAGAATACTTCATATGAACCATCCGACCCTCCTTGATCCATAAATCTGGCACGTCAAACAAATATATTAAGTGAAAAGAATCAAGTTGGCAAGTTTCAAAATTCCGTAGACAAAAGTGGCAACAATCTCAAATTTTATTCACGCAACTAGCACTTAAATTTGTTTTACATTTATGATTTCCAAATTTTCGTAGCATATATATAATAAAACACACAATTCCAACAGTCAGAAGTAAAATACGCATTTTTCATTCAGGCTTGGGGCCCTATGCAAGGTGCCATATATGTAAGCATTGAAAATTAATTGATAGATGTGTAAATATAAAATCTAAAATTTTATGTTTGAAACTAGTGTTAGAAATGTAAATATATGAGAATAACAAAAAAATCTATAAAACTTATATCCAAAGATCAGGTGTTATATAAGTGCAAGTGTTAAGATTTCAAAACTAGCAAACTTTCACTTCAAAATTTAGATATTACACATGTAGCAATTTTTGTATTACACATATACATACAAAATTTAAACACTATACATGTAAAAACATAATTAATTGAGAAAACTTACACACCTAAGCTTTCATATTAATGTATAAATGACATTTCAGTGTTTTAATCTCATACATAAAAAGATATATTTCACATTAAAAAGATAGAAGCACATCCTAAGAGGCATAAATGTGGAGAGACAAGTTTTATATGCATATCACATAAATCAAATGAATTCACGTATCTAACACCCAAACTTTCATTTATACATACATGTCATTCAATTCTCCATATATCCACATTTCCAATGCCCAAGTTTTACATTTATAACATCCAAATCTTTCATGGAATATCAATGCAGGTTATGTATATAAACATATAAAAAAGAACTGTGGTATATATGTAAATTTCCTCATTGGAGTGTTAAGACAAGAACTTCAACTCTTCTATAAGCTAATACAACTTAATTTCCTAAAGAAAGTCGGCTAAAAAACTCTCAAAAACCTCAAAATAAAAGAAAACAATTAATAAAGTAAGAACGTCACTTATATCAACCACAAAGCATCTAGATCTCCCTTGAATGAGAGCCACCAAACCACCCCTTGAAGAGGTTGATGATTTCAAAACATTCAATATGATACCAATAATATAATTAGACACATAGAAACCATTTTCTAGTACTTATAACCTAGGCTGGAATTTATTAAGCTAGTACAAGCAAGGCACGACACCTTGACTTTGCTCCCAGCGTACGCATAAAAAAAACAAATTTTGACCCTTCCCTTTTACGACATCAACATTATGTACATGAACAACATTGAGCTCAAATAAAGCTAATAAGAGAGAAAAAAAATGAGAATTAAAGGAGAGTAAAAGGAAAAGAGTCATCTTGCTAGTCGTTTCAAGCGAAGTTTCTAACTGTGGAGAATTCAACAAAATTTCGTCAACAACCCCAGACGCCCAAAAGAATCAAGAGATTCAGCAACCCACCGAAATTTCCTCCTCCAAAATACCAATAGTCAAACTTTCAACAACAAAAAATTTTCCCCCAAGAGGGGTTTATATAGCCAAGAAGGAGGAGAAGACTTCTCTTAAATTTACCTGTGGTGAACCGAACACAAGGGGCAATCGACCGGAATCACGACAAGAGCGACAGGGGGCATGCTAGGTTGGCGATGGGAACGACTAAGTCGGCGCCTAGGAAAAAGAGCGCCTAAGTAAGTCGGCGCCTGGGAAGGGGAGTTCGAGTGGGAGGAAGGCTTAGTTGGAGTTGCGCCCTGGAGGAATTACGAATGAGAGGGGCGGAGGCATGATCGAATTAGGGATTTAAGGATTTAGGATTTTCCTTTTTTTCACACTTTTTTATTTTAAGTTAATATTTTACCCAAATTTCGTCGATTCAGACACAATTAGACCCCGCACGAAATCATATAAAAATGAGTGTCTTTTCTAGGCAAAGTCGATGTTCTAGACGCGCCGAAGCAATCAGTTTTGTCATCTGATGTCGTTCGCACAACCTTATCGACTATCAGGTCAAAAACATATCAAATTTAATTTTCATCAAAATTTCGGCTCGCGATCGATCGCTACGAAAATTTACTTAAGTTTCAACAAAAAACGACGCCCATGATTTGAATTGTGGTATTCGAGCGTGTCGACCGTTCTAACTGCGAAGTTTAAGTGCACGAAGGTGCAAATTATGCCAAAGAAAATCCTAGGGCTTAAAGGTCCTATAGACACTCCTTTTGAGTTCTCTCATGTTAGTTTTAACCTTGTAAGTGCTAGAAGTCAATAACCACACGCAGAACTTCAAAAAAGTATAGAAACAATTTTGATTTCTAAAATGAGGTGAGTCATATTACTAAGGTTCTAAGATAATCACAAGGAGGATCCTAATTCTAGACCCTAAACCCTAAGAGGAAAACTAGACCTCACAAAAAATGAGGTCAACAAATGGACCTCTAATAGGTGTGGCGTGTAGTACAAGCACACTGCACGTATTGGCGTTGACTAAAGGGATCAACAAAACCAACACATACGTCTAAGCCAACATACTTAGAACAAAGCGTAAAATTGAATGACAGTTGTTTTCGCCGAGAAAATAACAAGTGAATATTCGATTGAAATCGATGATTCAGAACTCTCTCTGGGGATTAAAAGCTGGATTTCAAATTATCAAGTTTCGGGTGCTCTGACAAATGAGAATCAGAATTTGGGTACTAACCCCGAAATGAGAATTGAAATTCGGGTATCAATCCCGAAATGAGAATCGGAAGCCTTGTTCCATTTAAGGAGGCCTCACAGCGATCTCGAAGAATTGGGGAGAGAATCGGATGTCATACTCCATTTAAGGTGGTCTTAAAAACGATCTCAAAAGATATGAATAGGATGTCATACCCCATTTAAGGTGGTCTTAAACTTATCTCCGGGAAATTGAGTAGAAAATCGGATGTCATAATCCATTCAATATGATCTTAAAACCGATCTAAAAAAAGTGAGAATAGGATGTCATACCCCGTTTAAGGTGGTTTTAAACCTATCTCGAAGAAAATTGGGTAGAAGATCGGAAGCCATAATCCATTTGAGGTGATCTTAAAACCGATATCAAAAGATGAGAATAGAATGTCATACCCCATTTAAGGTGATCTTAAACCTATCTCGAAGAAAATTGAAAGAGAATCGGATGTCATAATCCATTCAAGGTAGTCTTATAAACCAATCTCAAAAGAAGAGAAGATGGTCTTAAAAATCGATCTCAAAAGATGAGCATAGGGTGTCATACCCCATTTAAGGCGGTCTTAAACCTATTTAGAAGAAAATTAGGTAGAGAATCGAATGTCATAATCCATTCAAGGTGGTCTTAAAATCGATCAAAAGATGAGAATTAGATGTCATACCACATTTAAGGTGGTCTTAAACCTATCTAGAATAAAATTGGGTAGAGAATCGAATGACATAATCTATTTAAGGTGGTCTTAAAGCCGATATCAAAAGATGGGAATAGGATTTCATACCCCATTTAAGGTGGTCTTAAACCTATCTCGAAGAAAATTGAGAGAGAATCGAATGTCATAATCCATTCAAGATAGTCGTAAAAATCGATCTCAAAAGATGAGAATAGAATGTCATATCCCATTTAAGGAGGTCTTAAACCTATCTCGAAGAAAATTAGGTACAGAATCAGATGTCATAATCTATTTAATCGATATCAAATAATAAGAATTGAATGTCATACCCCATTTAAAGTGGTCTTAAACTTATCTCGAAGAAAATTGGGTAGAGAATCAGATGTCAATCCGTTTAAGGTGGTCTTAAAACCGATCTGAAAAGATGAGAATAGAATGTCATACCCCATTTAAGGTGGTCTTAAACTTATCTCGAAAAAAATTAGGTAGAGAATCTGATGTCGTAATTCATTCAAGGTGGTCTTAAAACCGATCTCAAAAGATGAGAACATGATGTCATACCCAATTTAAGGTAGTCTTAAACCTATCTCGAAGGAAAATTAGGAATTCAGAATGTTGGCCCTAATCTCAAGAACACTGAAAATAGTGAAGAAAATTTGTGGTGTTGAGCCCATAGATATAAGGGATGTGAAGATTGGCTGTGGTGAGGAAAAATTTGTAGGATTTTGTGCAGAGTGTGAAACTCCGTGAGGGTTGTGACAAATTGGTGCAGACAAGGACACTCGTGTTGCAAAATCAGAGAGTGAGGAACCTCGAACTCGAGGAAAACAGACTCATTAAATTTATAATTTTATTTTCTTGTTGTCTTTATCACATTTAATTATCAAAGTATACTTTTCAAAATTTAATTTTCGTTGGTTGATTTATTTTTCAAAAACTTTATTCAAATTTTATTATCAAAATTTTGTCGTATTGTTCTTTGTTCGTTATATATTGGAACCAACGTATGGTTCTGCAGCTCTTCATAAATCGCACAAAATGACAATTTAACGAATTCATTAAAATCTGGAAGAAATTTCATTAATCTGCTTCATATATGCGCTACAAACTAAATACATGTTGAAGCGTCAAAAGAAAACATGTTGAATACATTTGAAGCATCATATGCTGAGTACATATCATATACTGAACACATCTGAGACATTTCATATCATATATGCTACTCTGACGTAGTACAAAAAGTGACAAAAACTGTCTATCTGTCCTCTATGGCGAACTCCTGATAAAGTTGACCTACTAAGTCACGCTTCAGGATAAGAATTCCTTTCACGTGTACTTAGAGCTGCAATCATCTCATAGCTCGTACGAGCGCAGCTCTTCCAACTCTGGATTCAGACGGAATCCATGCGGTATTTTACTATCATCCATTCTTCTTAATGTCACAGAAACTCTGTGGTGTCGTACTCCCGGGATGCAGTGTTTAGCTATATCTGCTCTATTTCTTATTAGAATTAGTAGTGAACCAACTGGCAGCGGAATCTCGACGGATCCTCTGAACTCTCCAGGGCCAACAATATTAATTTCTTTTCCAAACAGAATGTTACTCTTGCTCATGAATGACATTGCGCAGAAAGGCCTTACAAAATTATGGTTATCAATATGCGGAGAGATGCAGTCTCTTTCATCATAAATATTGATTATACAACTATTCAGAATGCAGTCTGCTGGTAGTATGCTCCATCTGACCATCCTTTTAATCATTTTTTTTATCTCAGAAGAGAGGATCCACCTCATCGTATCTTAAGATACCTGAGGGAATACTTGGGTGGTTCCCTAGCATGTCTTCGACAAAGTTGTAGCAACAACCACACTGAATGGTTATCATGCATTTCCCGTGCATCCATTTTCACGGCTCTGAGTAAGTTTTCTTCATTAATAGACCGACTAGACCTCGGTCTCTCAAGTCAAATACGCAGTCAAAAATTCTTATTTCATCATTTTCGGAGAAAACTCTTGTATATAACTTTATGCTTACGGCGGTTGGCATTACGGCATTGCGTTCTTCTGAGTGGCGCATACTCTTTCTTCATCCTAAATCTATGTTTACGGTGGTTGGCATTACGGCGTTGCGTTCTTCTGTGTGGCACATAGAGCTTTCTTATGTCAAGAGAAAAGACGTATGAAAGAAGCAGATAATACACTTAGCCCAATTCCTGAGGGAAAAATCTATGACCCATGCATGAGGGAGATTTCTACCAGTCCACCTGCTACAGAGGATGAGTCTAAGTTTGTTGCGGAGCAGACACAATTAAAAATTTCATATGAACTTTGTAAAGGTTGCCCGATGTGCAAAGTTGAAATTCCAACACAAGCATCAACAAGAGGAGCATTTGTGGAGTGCCCAAGATGCAATGTCCTTCATTTGGATCACTACAGTAGCTTTGAAAAATATACGTCCGCCAACACAAGGTGCCAGGAGATAGCGCACCCAAATATGGAGTCATATATTCCACTGCATACGAAGCCAAGTCAGACATATTTTCCCACAGACATTGAAATGAGGGAGCAACCCCGATGACCACAAAAGATTCCTACTGCAGAATTAGAAAGAATGAACAGACTTAAAAAAAGAGAATTTGAATTCTATAAAGAAATCCAAGAGAAATTTGTCAACATTTTGGAAGACCTAGAGCTATATACAATTTTCTCCGAAAATGATGAAAGAATAATTATTGACTGCGTATTTGACTAGAGAGACCGAGGTCGAGCCGGTTTATTAATAAAGAAAACTTACTCAGAGCCGTGGAAATGGATGCGCGGGAAAGGCAGGATAATCATTCAGTGTGGTTGATGCTACAACTTTGTCGAAGAAAGGCTAGGGAACCTCCCAGGTAACTTGAGATACGACGATGTGGATCATCTGCCTTCTAAGATAAAAAAAAATGATTAAAAGAATGATCAGGTGGAGCATGCTACTGGCAGACTGCATTTCGAATAGTTGCATAATCAATATTTATGATGAAGAAAACTGCATCTCTCCGCATATTGACAACCATGATTTTACAAGGCCCTTCTGCACAGTGTCCTTTATGAGCAAGTGTAATATTCTGTTTGGAAAAGAAATTGATATTGTTGGCCCTGGAGAATTCAAAGGATTCGCCGAGATTCCGTTGTTAGTGGGTTCAGTACTAATTCTAAAAAGATATAAAGCGGATCTAGCCAAGCACTGCATCCCGGGAGTACGACACCACAAAGTTTCTGTGACATTAAGAAGAATGGATGATAGTAAAATACAACATGGATTCCGTCCGAACCCAGAGTTGGAAGAGCTGCACTCATACAAGCTATGAGATGATTGCACCTCTAAGTACACGTGAAAGGAATTCTTATCCCGAAACGTGGCTTAGTATGTCAATTTGATCAGGAGTTTGCCATAGAGGACAGATAGACAGTTTTTGTCACTTTTTGCACTGCGTCAGAGTAGCAAATATAATATGAAATGTCTCAGATGTGTTCAGTATATGATATGTACCCAACATATGATGTTTCAAATGTATTCAGCATGTTATCTTTTGATATTTCAACATGTATTCAATTTGTAGTGCAAATCTGAAGCAGATTAATGAAATTTCTTCCAGATTTCAATGAATTTATTAAATTGTCTTTTTGTGCTATTGATAAAGAGCTACATAATCATACGTTGGTTTCAATTTATAACAAACAAAAAACAATACAACAATAATTTGATAATAAAATTTGAATAAAATTTTTTAAAAATAAATCAACCAACTAAAATTAAATTTTAAAAAGTATACTTTAATAATTAAATGTGAGAAAGACAACAAGAAAATAAAATTATAAATTTAATGAGTTTGTTTCTCTCGAGTTCGAGGTTCTTTACTCTCCGATTTCACAGCACGAGTGCCCTTGTCTGCACCAATTTGTCACAACACTCATAGAGTTTCATACTCTGCACAAAATCTTACAAATTTTTTCTCACCACTATCAATCTTCACATCCCCTATATCTATAGGCTCAATACCACAAATTCTCTACACTATTTTCACAGTGTTCTTGGGATCAAGGCCGACATTCTGATTCCCAATTTTCCTTCGAGATAGGTTTAAGACCACCTTAAATGGGTTATGGCATCCTGTTCTCATCTTTTGAGATTGGTTTTAAGACCACCTTAAATGGATTATGGCATCGGATTCCCTACCTAATTTTCCTTCGAGATAGGTTTAAGTCCACCTTAAATGGGGTATGGCATCCTATTCTCATATTTTGAGATCGGTTTTAAGACCAACTTGAATGGATTATTGCATCTGATTCTCTACCCAATTTTCCTTTGAGATAGGTTTAAGACCACCATAAATGAGGTATGACATCCTCTTCTCATCTTTTGAGATCGGTTTTAAGACCACCATAAATGAATTATGACATCTAATTCTCTACCCAATTTTCTTCGAGATAGGTTTAAGACTACCTTAAATGAGGTATGACATCCTATTCTCCTCCTTTAAGATCGGTTTTTAAGACCAACTTGAACAGATTATGCATCTGATTCTCTCCTAATTTTCTTCGAGGTAGGTTTAAGATCACCTTAAATGGGGTATGACATTATATTCTCATCTTTTGAGATCGGTTTTAAGACCACAATAAATGGATTATGACATCTGATTCTCTACCCAATTTTCTTCGAGTAGGTTTAAGACCACCTTAAACGGGGTATGACATCATATTCTTATCTTTTGAGATCGGTTTTAAGACCACCTTGAATGAATTATGGCATCCGATAAGTTTAAGACCACCTTAAATAGGGTATGACATCCTTTTTGCATCTTTTGAGATCGGTTTTAAGACCACCTTAAATGGAGTATGACATCTGATTCTCTCCCCAATTCCTTGAGATCGGTGTGAGGCCTCCTTAAATGGAACAAGGCTTCTGATTCTCATTTCGGGATGGATACTCGAATTTCAATTCTCATTTCGAGGTCAGTACCTAAATTCTGATTCTCATTTGTCGGAGCACCCAAAACTTGATAATTTGAAATCCACCTTCTAATCCCCAGCGAAAGTTCTAAATCCTCGATTTCGATCGTATATTCACTTACTAATTCCCCAGCAAAAACAACTGTCACTCAATTTTACGTTTTGTTCTAAGTATGTTAGCTTAGATATCTTTGTTGGTTTTGTTGATCTCTTCAGTCAAGGCCAATACGTGTCGTGTGCTTGTCCGACGCACCACATCTATTGGGGGTTCATTTGTTGACCTCATTTTTAGTGAGGTCTAGTTTTCCTCTTAGGGTTTAGGGTCTAGCCTCAGGATCCTCCCTGTGACTAGCTTAGAACCTTAGTAATGGGACCCACCTTATTTTAAAAATCCAAACTGCTTCTATACTCTTTTGGAGTTCCGTATGTGGTTATTTACCTCTAGCACTTAGAAGGTTGAAACTAACATGAGAGAACTCAAAAGGAGTCCCTATAGGACCTTTAAGCCTTAGGATTACCTTTGGCACAATTTGCACATTCGCGCGCACAAACTTCGTAGTTTGAATGGTCGACACGCTTGAATACCACAATGCACATCGCGTGCGTCGTTATTTGTTGAAACTTAAATAAATTTTTGCAGCGATCAATCGCGAGCCGAAATTTTGACGAAAATTAAATTTGACGCGTTTTTTACCCTATTGTCGATGAGGTTGTCAGAACGACCTCGGATGTCGAAACATACTCCGCCGGCGCGTCCAGAACATCGACTTTGAATAGGAAGGACACTCATTTTGATATGGTTCTGTGCGGGGTCAAATTGTGTCTGAATCCACGAAATTTGGGTAAAATATTAACTTAAAATAAAAAAGTACGAAAAAAAGGAAAATCCTAAATCCCTAATTCGCTCACGCCTCTCGCCCCTCTCATTTGCAATTCCTCCAAAGCGCGACTCCAACCGAGCCTCCCTCCCGACTGAACTCTCCCTTTCCTATGCGCCGACCTAGCAGCTCCCTTTCCTATGCGCCGACCTAGCAGCTCCCTTTCCTAGGCACCGCCCTAGTCTGCTCCCTGTCGCTCTTGTCGCGATTCTAGTCAATTGCCCCTTGTGTTCGGTTCACCACAGGTAAATTCAAGGGCAGTCTCCTCCTCTTGGCTATATAAACCCCTTTTAGGGGAAGATTTTCTATTGTTGAAAGTTTGGCTATTGGTATTTTAGAGGAGGAAAGTTTGGCTATTGGTTTGGTGGCTCTCACTCAAGGGAGATCTAGATATTTTGTGGCTGATATAAGTAAGGTTCTTACTTTGTTAATTGTTTTTTATTAATTTGAAGTTTTTGAGAGTTTTTTAGCTGCCTTTCTTTAGGAAATTAAGTTATATTGGTTTATAGAGGAGGTGAAGCACTTGTCTTAACACTCCAATAGAGAAATTTACATACATACCACATTATTTTTTTTATATGTATACATAACCTGCATTGATATGTCATAAGAGATTTGGATGCTATAAGGATGCTATATATGTAAATCTTGGGCATTTGTGCTGTGGATATATGGAGAATTGAATGACATGTATGTATAAATGAAAGTTTGGGTGTTAGATACGTGTATTCATATGATTTATGTAGTATGTATATAAAACTTGTCTCTCCACATTTATGCCGCTTAGGAGGTGCTTCCATCTTTTTAATGTGAAATATATCTTTTTATGCATGAGATTAAAACACTGAAATGTCATGTATATATTAATATGAAAACTTAGGTGTGCATGTTTTCTCAATTAATTATGTGTTTACATGTATAGTGTTTAAATTTTGTATGTGTATGTGCAGAATTTTTTAGAATCCCTGTATACTCACATATATAAAATGTAAAACAAATATATGTTTGTTATTCTTCATCATCCCTAAGTACCTACATGTGTAATATCTAAATTTTGAAGTGGAAGTTTACTAGTTTTGAAATCTTAACACTTGTACTATATACATCTGATTTTTGCATATTAGTTTTACAATTTTTTTTGTTATTCTCATATATTTGCATTTCTAGCACTTAGTTTCAAACATAAAATTTCAGATTTTATATTTACACCTCTATTAATTAATCTTCAATGCTTACATATATGTCACTTTGCCTAGGGTCACAAGCATAAATGAAAAATGCGTCTTTTACTTCAGACTGTTAAAATTGTGTATTTTTTTATATATATGCTATGAAAATTTTGAAATCATAAATGTAAAACAAATTTAAGTACTAGTTGCGTGAATAAAATATGAGATTGTTGCCATTTTTTTTTACGAAATTTTTAAACTTGCCAATTTGGTTCTTGTCACTTAATATATATGCGTGAAGTGTCAGATTTATGGATCAAGGAGGGTCAGATGGTTCATATACAGAATTCTTTATTTTTATTGGCATTTATGCATATAACACTTAAGGTGGATAGATACATATGCAAAATTCTTTATTTTTATAGGCATTTATGCATATAGCACTTAAGGTGGATATATATATATGCAGAATTCTTGATTCTTATTGGTATTTATATCTCTTTCCCCTCTTCACAAATAATTATTTGCTTAGTATCTTGAATTGAGAGGATGTTTTCAGGGTGGAGCTTTATGGTTTGTCGATCTTACATGTTGGTTTATTCACTAATTGGATGTGTTAAACATTGCATTTTGGGCTATTTTCGAGACATATTTGGTGTTCTTTTGCGATATTAGAAAGAAGTTTCAAACGAGTTTTTTTTTAAATCTGTATCGCTGGATATCGAGAATTGTTTTAAACATAATTTTGAGGTTTTAATGGTGGCATTTTGATGTGATATGAAAGATTTTGGAGCTTAGAAAGTTACCGTCTAAAAATTATATGCCTTTTGTTTGATTCGCAAAATTTGAAGGCTTTTAGAATTTAGTTTTGGGAAGCATAAAATTGATGTGAATTGGATTCATGAAAAGTTTGAAAACTCACAAACTATTATTTAGAAAAATTTTGGAATTGATTTATGAAAGATCTGGATGACGTGAATGCAAACATTTGGGTTTAGACTTGAGTGTGTAAATGCGTAAGTGTTGTGGGGCCACGTATGTAATCATTGCGTTGGTTCAAACTCTTTGCTGTTTCGACTTGCTTGAAATGCAGTTTGGAAATGATTCCATTTGGGTTGATTCGTTTGCAAAATTGGAAGAAATTATACTCTTTTGGGTTGATTCGTGGATGGTTGGGCCGCATTTTTTTGATTTTTCGTCGATCATTTTAGATGCGTTTTTGAGGGTCACTCCACCTTTTACTTCTTCGTCATTTCAGGTGGATTGGTCTCTCCTTTCTCTCACCTCATTTTTCTTCTTTTGTTCATTGCTTCTTGGCTTGATTTAGGTGCTTATCTCCCAAACATAAGCACACATATATAGTCGTCTCTTTATATGAATCATCAAGTAAGGTTATAAGTTGAACGGTTCATTCTGGGATTGGGTCTTGATGATAAATACATTCGGTGGTATAACAGAATAATATTTCATCCTACGACATCGGGACCCGACTCAATGACCCGGTGAAATGTAGGATGACAAATTTATTCACCGACACCAGACAAGCGGGGCACCTTTGCTTTCTTAAAGGCGTTTTGCGGTCCTAGCCCGACGGCGTGATCGACTTGTGGACAATCATATTTTATATAAAATACAATGATAGGAATAGACAAGTTAGTTACAAAAATATTTTGACTACAAAATTTGATACTACTTATATGCATGAAACCTATATGCATGCCAAAATATAAATTTTAAGTAATATAACTAGATTTTCCACTTGTCAATCACTGGTACTGGGCTAAGAGTACCCTCCTAAGTTGGTATTGTAGAAAACCCTTATAGTTGAATTTTGGGTTTTATATATACGGGTGACCGATGTTGCCTTCGGAGTCCCTCGAGACTACCTAAATCTGAGTCCACCCGAACCTGAATGCTTATAATTGTTTCACTTGTTATTTCCTTCGACATTTCCCTATGTCTTGTATTTTTCTTTAAAATTATTTTGTGAGTCACTTGAGTTTATTTGATAAGTTATAGAATTGAGAACCCAGGGGCAAAATGGTAATTTTGGAATTTTAATGTCTTAATTAAATTTTAAAATTAATCAAAGGGTAAATGAATCATATTGATCATAATAAATTTTTTGGACGATTGAAATATAATGAGTTAAAAGTTAGAAACCAATTTGTTACATTTTTATTATAAGAGTAAAGTTGTAATCTCGATAATTGTCATGATTTGAAAGATAATTTAATTAAGATAATCCTAAGGTGTTGGGATTAAGCTATGAAGATAGTAATTCACTCATTTAAGGCCCACAAATTAGTAAATATATACTAAGTCTGATATTAATGAGAATAGAAATTTCATTTCAATATTTAATTATCTTAAATTTATTTTGAAAATTGAAATTGAGAGGGTCTAATAGTGAACTAGGTTCGATATGTAATAATTGTCTTAATTGAGATTAGAAAAGATGACTTAATTAATTGATCAAAACTTTCAAACGTTTTATACCCACCTACTTTAACTCTGGGCATTGAAATCCTTAATGACTTTGAACTTGCCCTTTGGGGTACCCACTCATATAACTATCAAGTGAAATGTTAAGTGACTATTTAACTTCCTTTATTTCTTGGGATAATTAAAATGTCAAGGTTCGCTTAGTAATGAGATAATTTTAATTCGACCTTGTTATGATTAACAGAACAATATGATAAGTTCAAAATGAACTCGAAACGTTTCAAGAGATCTTTAAAACGGTTCAAAGTCATTCCACGAACACTTTGGAATCACTTGGATATTTTGAAGGACAAATTGAACTTGTTATATTTTGTTCTAAAATCATCCACTAAAATCATTCAAAACTCAATAAGTCATAGTTTGGGGACTGTTAGATACACATTCATCTACTCTTGCAATTTATTTAATTTCCTGCAAAATTATATACATGTTGCAAAAGCTAAGGTTTCAGCGGAAATGCCGAGAAGATGACAAGTACGCTTTTACAGTATAATTTAATTTCTGTCATTTTACTTTCTGCAATTTACTTTCACTGCAAAATATCATAACTGTTTGGTTGTGCACTTTATTTTATTTGCAAAATCAAAACTTTTAAAAAATTAATCAACATTTTCAAAATCTAAAACAAATTGTTTCAAAGGTAACCATAAATCCTTTGAAATGTCACTAAACATAAAACATCCTTTTGAATTTACGAGTTTCTCAAAGGAGGTAACCTACAGTTGCTAACGAGATCTCCTCGGTTTAAGTGGGTTTCACAACTCGTTTAAGCTAAGTAAATTCAAAAGAAAATAGTGATATTGGAACGAGGAAAACGTGAAATCCTAACCGGTGTCACTCAAATCAACTTTAACCCCCCTGATGATTGAACTTCAACTTATCATTTAAACCTTTAAACATTAGACTTTAGGACCGCTACTTCGTCGAGGAGCCTGGAGCTAGCTTTATGGGCAGCCTTCTACAACAACATGAGGATCTACAACAGCACATCCTTCTTATAATTAAACAACAGAACATAGGATTTCGAAATTGTCCGCCTAGTGCGACATAAATCTTCAACTCATCTTTAGACCTTTGTATAACGCTACTATACAATTTAAGCTCTAACTCGTCTTAGGATTCTGAGATTGTCGTTCGTCACGACCTAAATCCTTATATCTTTCAGGCTATTTGTGCGACCGTTTAGCATAAATGTAAGCCCTAACAAATAAAATTGGCAAGGTAGAATCTTTAAATAATTATTCTTCTCAAAATTGAAGCTGAACTATAGGATATATTGGGAAGTCGTCGAGATTCTCTTCAGGATCCATGACATCCCCCAACCTTAGGGCTAACTAAGAAAGAAAAGATAGAGGGTTTGAGGAGGTTATAACTTCGCGTTGGTTGCTCGTCGTCCTGCGAAGTCTGGGAAGAAGCTCTCCTCGCCGAGAGAGAAAACGTCCACACCTCTTCAAGCTACGATATCATTGTAACATCAGTTATCTAAGATGTAATTAACTATATGAGTTTGTCCTTATAGGAAACTTTTAAGAATCCATCTTAATATAAATCCTATTTAATTTTTCATTAAATAGAGGAACTTGTCGATCAACATAAGAAAATGATTTTTTACAGACTTAAATGGATGTCATAAAGTCTTTAGTTTATTTAATCGAGCATCACCGGTAAGTAGTGTATCTCTTATTTGGGATAGATGCATTGCTTGCAGTGTTAGGTTTGTTTATTTAAACTACTGAGGATATAAGATCGGTCTGATCTTGTAATTTCAAAACTTAAAATAATACTTTTCAAACTTATATATATAAATTAAATTAAACCGGGTGTCGGGATATGCATTCCGGCAACCAACAATTTCCAATTTGGCAACTAACAATTTCTGGCGACTCTGCTACGGACTTCCTTTATATATATATATATATATAGATAGATAAATAGATAGTCCTATAAGGAGAAATCCTATTATCATCTTTTTTTTTGCAAATATTGTTATAAAAAACTTTCAAATACGAAATCACATTGTTAAATATGAACTACAAACTACGATTTACTGGGCCTATATTTGTCGTTGGGCAATATCATAACCTACTAACAAGATCTACAATGTGATACTAAGCTAGGAGTATAGAGAGAGTTTCTAGATTTGATATAACAACAACACCAATGTCTTAATCCCACTACGTGGGGTTGGCTACATGAATCCTTTTTCATCATTGCGGCTTATTTAGTGTCATATTTTCATTTAGTTCTAATAAATTAAGATAATTTTTTATATAGTAAGCCCAAGTCTTCCTGGGTCTACCTCTGCCTTTCTTAACATAAGTCGAATCTAAAACATCTACTCTCCTAATCGGATCATCAGATGGTCGACGCTTAATGTGACCAAACCATCTAAGACAACTTTCTTTAATTTTATCCGTCAAAGGAGCTACACCAACCCTATCACGGATATATTCATTTCGCATTTTGTCTCTAAGAGTTTCTAGATTTGATGATTGACAAAAATATAAGAGCTAAGCATCCAAGACTTCGTGTAAGCAAAATCTCCCACTAATCATTAATTTACTAGTTTGAAGCAAGTTTTTTAGTGTTACAAAAGAGATTACTTAAAAATAAAAAATATATCAGATTTGATGAGGCGTATAATCAAAAGAGTAAAATACATTCAAACAATTAGCTAAGTCTATCACTAAATAAAATTGCTAGCGTGATGATTGAATTCATCAACTAATCCAGCAAAGACACCTATGCCCAATTTTCTGAGTTACTAGGCATGATTGAGCCTTGGACTGAGTATCTCCTAGCAAGCTCTTCATATCATATGATTTTACTATCTTTATCTTCCTTATCCTACCAGGATGTCTTATATAAGATTAACTGTACTCAAAATAGGCACTTGAGAAACTTGGATATACAGGATGTATATGAGGATTGAATTTCATAATATCATGATGATTTAAAGTTTCGTCAAATATGTGAGAAATTTTAAGGATAATCAAAAGACATACAGAAGCATTCTTAAAAATAAAATTACTACACATATTTTTCAATGATCTAAACCATCCAATATATGCAAAAGATAAATTAAATACCATATAATTTATTGTAAACCATTTGAGATTATATATCATATGTGTGTGTGTGCACGTGCGTGTGTACAAATGATAATGTTCCCTCTTAGGGAAAGATGAACAGTTCGTACTAGAATCTAAAGTGAGCCTCTAGACATCATAATGGCGAATACAAGTAGATTATGATATTTAAAATGCATTGAAGTCATGAAAACATCACAAAATAAAAAGATAATACATACAGGTGAAAAGCGCCCAAGCAATGTCACAAGTTCTTCGTCAATTCCAAGCCTGAAATAAAGATGAAAAAGTCAAATAAAAACTCAAAATGGCATATCTTCATGCAAGAATGGAGTCCTTCAGTGACATTCATATATATTATTATCAAAAGGCATTGTGATATACTAAACATTTGTCGAAACTAAAACCCTTACAATACAACATCAAACTTTCACCGTAATGACTTTAATACAAGTTATATGCACCCATTTAAGTAAAAGGAGAGCTTATTACAGTTCAAACAGTGCACCTACTTTTGCCATCGATGCAAATGCCAAATGAAATCTAAAGCCTGCCCGACATTTTCTGCAAATCTAAATATCTAAGATTTTTATCAGAACAATTTGAGCTTTTCAAAATATTCATGGAAGAAAAAGATGGAGAATACAAGAAATCCTTTAGGAATTAATCAATTTAATCATTTATTTATTTACTAGCTATACTATAAAAGCACCTACAACATACAACATTGTTGGAAAAATTGATAAATCTCAATCAAATGAATAATAAATATAATTATTATCATTTATAACAATAACTAAAACAAAAGTTTCTAGAAAAATATTTAATTGATTTCAAGTTGGTTGGTTGAAGTGGAGGAATGCTTCGGGCCTATTTTGTGATAGAAACATACTGCTTAGACTGAAAGGAAAATGCTATAAGATGGTGGTGAGACATATAATGCTCTATGGTCCATAATGTTGACCTTTAAAATAGAAGCACAAAACTAATTAAGTGTTGCCGAGATAAGATAAGTGTTGCCGAGATAAGTGTTGCCGAGATAAGAATGCTTAGGTGGATGGGTGGCTTTACACTTAGAGACAAAATGCAAAATGAATATATCTATAATAGGGTTGGTGTAGC
Source organism: Phalaenopsis equestris (assembly GCF_001263595.1). NCBI lineage: Eukaryota > Viridiplantae > Streptophyta > Magnoliopsida > Asparagales > Orchidaceae > Phalaenopsis > Phalaenopsis equestris. Next base: position 843,683 of record NW_018165227.1, read on the forward strand.
TCAAGTGGCAGACAAAATTAGAGAGAGTCGTTTTTTAGATGGTTTGGTCAAATTAAACGTCGACCAAGTGATAATCTGCTTAGGAGAGTAGAAGTTTTAGATTCAATTTATGTTAAAAAAGACAGAGGTAAACCTAGAAAGACTTGGGCATATTGATAAAAAATAATCTTAATTTATTAGAATTAAATGAAAATATCACACTTAATAGGATGCACTAGAGAAAAATGATTCATGTAGCCGACCCCTGCTAATGGGATAAAGGCTTGTTGTTGTTGTTGTCGTCGTCGTCGTCGTAGTATTTAAAAATGCTTTGAAGTCCTACAAAATGTGAGTGAGGGCCTCTACCACCACGCCAAATGAAAATGAGGCCTTGCAAGGTTGGCCTCGATTCCCCCATGTTATAAAGCAATTCATGAACCTATTGTCAACCATGTGAGTTCAAAAAGACAAAAAGAAAAAAAAAAACTATGGGGCTAAGCCTCAATGCATAGATTTTCTAAAAAGAGATCATCTATAGAAGATTCCAAATCTAGACCAATAAACCAAAAAAAAAAAAACTCGAGGATCCCAACAGGGGGAGCTAGAGGGGACAATTCATATTCAATTTTTGCTTTGTTTGAAGCGTCAAAATGATGCTATGTCTGCATAACCATGCTCATGTTTGTGGGCCCATAAAGCAAAACTATAAAAAAAGATCTGCATAGGAATAGGGTTGATTGGGTTTAATAGAAATTGTGGGTCAATTACACAAAGTGGTCAAAAGAGGTCCGCACCAGCACGACCGACACTAACCAAGGTCAACAGAAGTTGACAGAGTTCATTAGAGCTTATTAGGGTTAGTCAAGATTGACATGAGTCAGGTAGGTTCATACTTTTTGCCCGGTTGTATTGTTTTTACACTAAGAGAATTCATAATACATCTAGGACTCATTAACAAGATCTCATTAGCGTCGATGTGGGGCATACTCTGAAGTCAACAAATTGAGGTTGCCAAGCAAGATGATTATGTTTAATTAGGTCAACCAATAAATCCACATGGGTTGGGATTGTTCAACTAAAACTCCATGGGTCAACCAAGAGTATAATAACTCAAATAAAATCATCATAGGCCAACATGGTGACATCATCAAGATGGTGCCAATTCTATTGAGATACCAAATTTAAGAAAGGTGTCCAAAAAAAATTTAAACAAAAATTAAAAATAGCAGAGGGTCCACTAATTTAGGAATACGTTAAGCCATGCATAATTACCTTAATTCAATCAATAGGCACTAACGTGTGATCCATCAGGCTAGGTAGGATCGTAGTAAAGGATCAATTGAATTCTAGGAATTTCTTAGAGATAACTGTTACTATATAAAACCTAAGATCATTCACTATCATCAAGACAATACAAGCTACAACACATTCAAGAGCAGCCAATTGTAATACCTAAGACGAAATTATAACATTAATAATGAAAAAAGGTTGCTAACACAAGATTACACTCGTAATTTAGAACATGAATGAATGAAGAAAAATCAAACCAATAGCCCAAATACACCATTTACCCTTACAGTTTGAAAAAGATCCACAAACTGCCCAAAATTTTCATAATCATGGAAAGGAGTATATAAATAAAACCATGTGATTTATAGCCCTGTGATCAAATGCCTCAAAATCCACAATCTAAATTCCCCTTAAAAATTTAGCACTTAAAGCTAAATAATAATCACCTTCTGAACGAAGAACATTTAGGAGAAATTTACCTTAAAATACATGCATAAGTAGATACCTTAAATTGATTGTATAAAGCTTATAACTGATTGAATTGTTCTTTTGAAAAAGAAACACACTCGGCTTGTTCTCCAAAATAATCGACTAAAATCCTCAATTAGATTTACCATATTTTCTTAATTTTCAGTTCATTTGTTTCTCGTTAATCTTCTATAGGTTCCTTGAGTGCGATCAAATTTTTAAGTTCAAATCAAATCAAAAAGCTGTGTCATCTTTTTGACATCAAAATACATTGGGTAAATTATATCCTAGATCTTCATTGAAGTTTTATAAAAAAAGGTGTGTTGAGTTGATTTTATGCTCCATCAAATTTATCACTAATCCATTTCCAAGAAATTCTCAAATTTCAGAGTTCTACTTCATTCAACCTAAATTGAATTTATGTTGAGTAATTTGATGGAATGATGTTTATTGATTAATGGAGTAAATAATAAAGTTGGCAAGGGGAATATGAAGAAACTTCTAAGTTGGCACGGGGAATAGGAATAAACTTCCAAGGAATTCATAGATATCACATCAATCATGGCAATTTTAGCTATAAAGAAGAAATGGGATTTCGACTCTAACACCAAGGAAAGTTAGAAGAAATGGGATTTCGACTCTAACACCAAGGAAACACCAAGGAAAGTGAGAATAAGAAGTACCTTTCATTGAATTGTATTATTCATAAGCGATATACAACAATGGTAATTAACAAAGAAGACTTAAATCTAAGAGAATCATAATTAAAACCTATCAAAATAGAAAAGACAATACTTATAAATAAAAGAACATCGTAATTTAAATGCCATAGAGCAAGAAATTTAATCTCAAGTTTTCTAAAATGAGCATTGAGAAAGCAAAAAAAAAAAAAAAACAAAAAAAAAAAAAAAAACCATGTCAAAGATAAGTTTAATTTATTAAAATATGGACTAACAATTATTAAGAATAGTGCTTGAATGACCACTTAAAATTTTTTAAATATAGTAAGACTATATAAGGAATCAACAATGGGTCACATTATTTCGCACTGCTTACCAAAATGTTACAAAGAATATTCAAAATGAAGCGTTTTAGCAAACCTTTTGCATATGAAATTTTTTAATCACTGAGACATTGAGAAAACTCAAATTTTAGAATAATGTAAATATTTTCTAGGAGATAGATGAATTAAAGTTAATGGACAAAATAGGTGACAAATTAATAAGAAATTTCACTGAGCGTGAACATGTGATATTAATAATAATTGGTCAATCAAGAAAGAAGATAAAGAGAAAGCCAGATGTGATAATTTAATTACCTTAAATCTATTATAAAAAATGAGGATATATACAAAAAAGAAAACATTAAATTAAGGCTAGGACCATAAAATAGAAAAGCATCCCTAATGTATTGTTATGAGAAAATATGAAACTTAGAAATAAATTTTATAAAAATGGAATTAGTTGGGCAATGTTCCATGGAACGAGTGTTAAGTAATTGAATGCTAAATTTAACGTGGAAAAAATTAATAGGTTAATATGGTTGTATGAAAATAATGAGGAAACAAGACAACACTAGTGGCCCAAAGAGAAAAGTTTATCCATGTATTTGCCTATGCACACATACTATAGCCCAACCACATAAAAATTGGATCACAATTAGGCCCAGGAAAATAAACCATGCCAAAAATGATTAACACAACTAAATTATAATCCTCCAACGGAAGGTGTAGCAACCCTATCAAAGAAAGAAAAGACTAATGAAAAGAAGGGCTGATAACACTGCAAAACAAATCATGTTAAGGTTTGTGAATGAATGTTTGATATATGTTATACTATATACTATATGCGCTATATGCAATACTAAGCTTTATACACTTTCATTATCAATTGATAGGAAATATGTTTTTTATTCTCATAAAAAAGATATCATAGATCATTCCTGCTTATTGATATCCTCTATGTGAGTGCGAGTCCCTGCGTGCATGCATGTGTATGCTTATGCTCGTGGGTGCATTGTGTGAGCCTGGGTGTGTGCATGGGTGTGAATGCGAGTGTGGGAGTGTATGTGCTCATGCATGCATGCAAGAATTCTATGCATGTGTCTTTGTGTGTGTTGACCTCATTTTTTCGTGAGGTCTAGTATTCCTCGTAGGAGTTAGGATCTTAGGATCTAGGATTTAGGATCTAGCCTTAGGGGTCTCCCTTCGACTATCTTAGAACCTTAGAAGTGGGACCTGTCTCGTTTTAGTTCGACCCGCTTCCGTCCCCTTTTGGAGTTTCGCGTGTGTGGTATCAACTTCTAGCACTTAGAAGGACGAAACCAACATGAGAAAACCCAAAAGGGATTCCCTATAGGACCTTCCTGAGCCTTAGGATGGCCTTTTGCACAATTCCCACTCCCGCGCACAAGCTTCGCAATTCGGAGAGTCGATACGTCCGATCGCCGCAATTCGCATTGCCTGCATTGTTACTTGTCGAATGCTCAATTAAACTTTTTGGGACGAT
>NW_018165227.1:848146-849156 GCF_001263595.1 Phalaenopsis equestris
TATATATATATATATTTATAAATATATTAATTAACCTTTTTAACCAATTTCCCATTTTCCTCTTTAAGCCCTAACTCCTCTAACCCACGCACCCGAGCTCTGTCTCCTTTCCCTCTTCCGTTCGCGTGCCTAGCCCTTTCCCTTTCTCGTTCTCAAGCCGACCGAACTCATCTTCCTCCGCGCGAGGGAGGGTTGACCCCGCTCGTCCTTGCCTGACATGCTGCTGCCCGCGGCCTTCCTTCCCGAAGCGATGCCAGTCTTTATGAGCTGTGGCTTTTCTTTTCTTGGTAGTTTGACTCTGGGAAGTTTGTTCCCTAGTACACTCGAATGGCATTTTTTCTCTTCTTCCCGATGCTTCCCTCGCTGCCACTAGGCTGGCCGCTCGGTCCGAGATGCTTCGGTGGCTTCGCCCTCTGCGAGCAGGGAGCACTTCCCTTTTCTTTTTTGGCCCGATTCGAGTGTCGTGGGTCCAGGGGTGATCTCCTTTCTCTTCTCCTCTCTTCTCTGCCTATAAACACAGTTTCTTTTGAGATTTTTAAGGTTGTTGAAAGAAAAAAAAAAGTTTTCTGAGAAGAGTGAATTTTGGCGGTGAGGAGTTTGGGAATAGATTTTCTGTGAGAGCATTTCTTTGAGGTGAATTCTTGTGTTGCGGTGCTTTACTTTGGCATTACAGAGGTACCCTTTCTTTCCCCCTCTTCTTCGGTGCACCGTTTCTTTTCGGGTTTTTTTTTCTCTTTGTCGGAGCCTTTGAGCTTAGCTCTGATGGAGGATACAGCATGCTAGCTCATTTTATTTGGATATATTTTTTTTGAGATATTCACTTCAAGTGTATTTGGAAATGAAAATGTGAGCATGTGTTAAAACTAAACTTGGTTACTTGCTTAAACTAGGGAGGCTATGACATCTTTATGATTATTGTGGCATGTTTATGTTGGAAACATTTAGGGAGTTAAGACATGACTTTGAAATGATTTTTGCTCCTCTTACAAGCATGTTGGGGTTTCGGCTTT
>NW_018165227.1:850012-851967 GCF_001263595.1 Phalaenopsis equestris
TCTCTAGTTGAAGGCTGGCTCTGGTTTTGGTTTTGATCGAGCTCAGTTTGGCTCTGGTTGGGGGTTGGCTTTGGCTTTCTTTCTTGTTGAACTCGGTTTGGCTCTAGTGTGGGCTTTGTTTGCTTGCTCTAGCTCTACTGACTTGGTTTGATTCTAGTTGTTGGTCTTGAGTTGCTTCGTTTGGCCTTTGCTAGACTTGGATTAGCTCTAGGGTGGGGGCTGTGTTTGCTTGTTTTAGCCTTTTTGAGCTCGGTTTTGGCTTTGTTTCTTGTTGGGCTCGATTTGATTTTGATTGAGGGCTGTGTTGCTTTGTTCAGCCTTTACCCGAGGAATGGTTAGGAGGTGGCTTTGCTGACTTGGGTTCTTACTCCTTACCCGTGAGGTCCATTGCTAATCTTTGGGTGTGATTTGGTTTTCCCTGCTAAGCTTGGATTGACTTGAGTGTTGTGGATGAATCAAGCTTGCCATCAAAAAAAAAAGAAAATCATATTTATGTTAGTTATCCCTTCATTTAGTCAGAGAGGCATAGCTGCCTTTTGGTGGTCCTTTTGTTGGCTTCGACGTTGAGCCCCGTGTGCTTTGGATGGCTTCTGGTTATGGGCCTTTACAGCTGTTCTTTGCTGCCTTAAGCCGTGAGCTTTATTAGTTCTTTTTGGGCCCCTTTGTTGCCTTAACTATAAGCCTTACTTGTTGTCTTTTAGACTGCCTTTGGTTATGGATCTTGGTAGCCATTCTTTGCTCCAGCCGTGAGCCCTCCTATCCCCATCCCTGGCCGTGGCCGAGAGCCTTGTAGGCTGTTTCCTCTTTTCTGCTGAGCCTTGGCCGTGAGTCCTACCTGCTGTTCATCTCTTTGTGATGACCCCGATCGTGAGCATGTCTATGGTTTGATGGGAAGATTTCTGTGCTTACTTAATATATGGAGTTATGGATTGAGTTGGAAGAATTTCGAACTTAGTACGGGTTTGAAAGTATTGACAGTGGTTTTCCCCGTGATCATTTTCCTTCGCAGTTTGGGAAATTTTAAATATCATTTTGGAAGAACATTTGGTCGATTTGATTAATCCTGCGTTCTTGGGGTTTGGAGAATCAGAAAATTAGGATTACTTTAGTTGCCCTTCGGTGTTTGTCGGGGGAGCGTTGTAGCAGCTATTGGTGCTTCTTCTGTTTTCCTTAGCCGTGAGCCCCCTTTGTGCTCTGGGTTGCCGTAGCCGTGGGTCTTACTTGTGCTTTGGATGTGGGCTTTTGCAGCTGCTCTTTGCTGCCTTAAGCCGTGAGCTTTAATAGTTCTTTCCTGGGTCCTTTGTTGTCTTAACCGTAAGCCTTATTTATTGTCTCTTGGACTGCCTTTGGTTGTGGGTCTTGGCAGTTGTCCCTTGCTTTAACCGCGAACCTCTTTTGGCCCCGTTCTTTGCCTTGGCCGAGAGCTTTGGTGGTTGTTTCCTCCTTTTTATTGACCCTGGCCGTGAGTGTTTATCTGGTTTTATGGGAAGATTTCTGTGCTTACTTAATGTATGGAGTTATGGATTGAGTTGGAAGAATTTCGAACTTAGTACGGGTTTGGAAGTATTGACAGTGGTTTTCCCCGCGATCATTTTCCTTCGAAGTTTGGGAAATTTTAAATATCATTTTGGAAGAACATTTGGTCAATTTGATTAATCCTGCGTTCTTGGGGTTTGGAGAATCAGCACGAAGGGATATTTTGTGTTTGTCAGGAAAGTCCTCGGGCCCTACTTTTCCAGGTCTTTTCGATACGAGTTTTTGAGAACTGATCCAGTCTCCTTCTTCGGTGTTTTAGATGGATCAGTGTCTCCTCTCTCACCTCATTTTTGTTCTTTTATTTCCTTGCTTCTTGGTTCGGTTTTCGATGCTTATGCCCGATGCATAAGTGTCCACGTATAGCCTTTTGCTATACGTGAAACCATCAAGCAAGGTCGCAAGTAGTCGTTTTGGGGCGT
>NW_018165227.1:852630-853430 GCF_001263595.1 Phalaenopsis equestris
GGATGGAGCACTCGTGTTACTTTTCTTTTCTTTCGGGATTTCCCCAGGAGTTTTGAGGATTTTCTTTTACTTGAGTCTCTTTCGTTGATTTTCTCGAATTCCTCCGCTTTTCTTCGAGTTTTCTGGACGACGTTTCTTTCGGGATTTACTTTTTGAGATGCATTTAGGTTTGCTATGCTTAAGGAACAGCGAATCTCGCAGGCATACAGGTTTGTTTTACATTTTACAGCACTTAATCTTCCTGTTTCAACCTGTTACTGCTCTTCTTATACAGCATGTTACACTTGTCCTGTTTCTACCTGTTACTGTTCTTCCTGTATAGCTTATTTTCCTGCTGCTACCTGTCGTTCTTCTTATACAGCATGTTACACTTGTCTTGTTTCTACCTATTACTGTTCTTCCTGTATAGCTTATTTTCCTGCGCGAATCTCGCAGGCATACAGGTTTGTTTTACATTTTACAGCACTTAATCTTCCTGTTTCAACCTGTTACTGCTCTTCTTATACAGCATGTTACACTTGTCCTGTTTCTAACTGTTAATGTTCTTCCTGTACAGCTTATTTTCCAGCTGCTACCTGTCGTTCTTCATGTATAGCATGTTACACTTGTCCTGTTTCTACCTGCTATTGTCTTTCATGTATAGCATGTTATACTGCTCCTGTTTTTACCTACTACTGCTCCACTTGCATGCTACTGTTCATTCCTGTATTGCGCATTTTACATCTTATAACTTTAAACATGTTTACTTTTTTTTTACATAGAATGTTTAGAGGACTACAACCATAGGGCCGTTTGATTTG
>NW_018165227.1:853846-888782 GCF_001263595.1 Phalaenopsis equestris
TTCACACCTCTTTGTCCGATTTCGTTGTAAAGTCCTATCCTTTTGACCTCTTTGAAGACATTATTCCCTGATTTTTATCGAGAGTTTTCTTAGGTGACTTCGGTCATTTAAGATGTAATTAACTATAGGGGCTTGCCCTTATAGGAAGGATGTCCGAACCCAGCTTAATATAAACCCTATTTAATCCTTTATATTAAATAGGGGAACTTGTCAGCAAATATAAAGGTTTCGCAGACCAATCGGACGTCATACTTTCCTTAGTTTATTTGATCGAGCATTATCCTCAAGTCTTACGTTTATCCCTCGGGATAGATACAGGATTTGAGGTAGAGTGCTCTTTCATTTAAACTGTGAAAAATATGGGGTCAGTTTGATTTCATATTTTTCTAAAATTATATATATATATATATACGTAAATTAAAACGTCCTTCCGAAGCGGGCGACGGGATTTTGATTCCGGCTGCCGACAGCTTCTTACGGGCGACCCCCCCAATCAATCTCCTTTCTTACTTTTTAGTGCCGACAGTGTGTGCTATATACTATATGATATACGATGCCTACATTTCTATAATAAAATGATTTGAGAAAGAAAGATTTGTGTGGCTTAATTATGATGCAAGGCATTATGAACTTTATGCATGACCAGACCATTACTACAATTTATGAACAAGAAAGATCTAATTCTTTTGAAGTAAATGATGATGACTAGACAATTAATTTTGCAAGTTGGATGAATGAAAATGCATGATTAAACATTTTTAGAATTTCTGAAAATTAAAGTTATATTACTTACGAAGTAAATGTGGATGGAAAATCTTGATTTTCTAGCTAGGCAATACATCATTCCAAAAATAAGCCCAAATAATCCTACGAAAAAATAAAATAATAACCCTGTTTCACACAAGACCAGTATCCATGAAAAAATAAGCATTCATGTATCATAAAATTAGTAAAGAATGATAGAAGGATTGAATACCTTTTTCCTTCCACATCTACTCCATGAACAAGAAATTCATCAGCATAGGCTGCTAGGAACGCTAAGTTCTCTTCGTCCATAGTCAAATTACTGAACTTCTGCCACCTATCAGTTACAATAGCATACTTCTCTCCCTGTACATGAAACTTCAGAGCTTTAGAACCGACCAGATGAAACAAACATGATTCAGCAACCTCAGCATTGTAGAATTAGTCAAAGAAACATACTTTATACAAAGATATTATATAAATATTATCATCTTATGACAAGTCGTGCATGAAAATGATCCAAAGGATTACATATGTGAAGTTAAACTATTATTAGACCATATCAACGAATGACAAGATAAACAAAGACCATAGAATTAAGAATTCTTAACTTAGAAGAACAACCTGCCTCCCTTTTTCTGATCCAATAATTTAAATCAAAGAACAATGTGGCTTGCAGAAACAATATTCAACTTCATACCCATCACGAAAAATTTATCAAAGTCAAATAGAGTGATGAGATGATACTCCTAAAACATTAAGAAAAAGTATCATCGTCATAAAAAACCAATTTATTTAAACTTTCTGGTTTCCTTGCATTTCATTGCTTGTTTATTGTTTTCATGTCTGTTGCAGGCTTCTCCTGACATTATTTTCTTGAGAAAACAACAACCAAATACGGATATTTTTTTTGTTAGAAAACAACAACCAAATATGGAGATGAAGTGAAAAACCTGGTCGAAGTAAACAGAAGAAGCATTTAATTCATTTGGCAAAATTTGCCCGCAAAGAAACTCCACCTGCAGTAATTATATTTAATAATTCCTGCAGCATTTATCTCAACCTAAACCTATAAATAGACGGTCAAAGGATGAGTCTCAGCACATTTAGTAATATCCTAGTATTAGTTTGTTTCTTTCTAATGCAGTTTATTTCTAGCAAGTTCTCTTTTCTATCTCTTCTATTTTTCTCTTGAGCATAGTCCATACTAAGGTTATGGTATCCCTCATAGAATATTTGTCACCAAAATCCTTTTAGGTGAAGTAAACATGAAAGATGTCTAAGAAAACAAATCAAGCAATGGAGTACCCTGAGAAAAAAAATAATAGTCTTCCCTAAAAAATTAGCAGAACTTCTTTACCACTGAACATCTAAGTAAGTTGGAAAAGTGTTAGACAAGAATCATCCACAAAATCCTTGAATAGCTTTCAAAAGCAGCTTACATGTTAAGATTCCTTCTAAAGGTAGATTTGATTTTCACATAACCTGCATCAAATCCAGCAATTGATAAACATCCCTCCCTAAAGAGAGGTGTTGCAATATCTTTGAATCGTAGTATCGAAAAAATGTTGGCCTCAGCCATCTAGTGTGATTTCCAATTAAAGAGAAGAAACCCAAACTCCACCAAAGTTCAAAATGTCATCCCCCAAAGCTTATACAAGAAAAACAGATCCAATTGATCATAGTGCCCAGTTCAAGTCAACAACTTATCTCCTTATTATTGGTGATGCTGTGAAATACCAACTACTATTCACAACAATAAGAGAAGCATAAATTATGGTATGATACCGAAGTTAACCCAAATCACAATAATAAAATAAATATTATTGCTGAAATTTGAAGGGTATTATAAACAACAACACCTAAAATAAGAAAACGATCATACAAACACAAGCTAGGGCATAAGTCGAAGAGGCGATGTTGCGGCTAGAAAATAAGTGGGGTTTATGAATGGCTTTGTGGTGGAAGGATAGTAGGCAGGTGCATGGGGAAATGAGTCTAATAGGTAGCTGGAAGTGAGTGGGCACTGGATAGCTACAGGAAGGCTGAGGTTGATGGTTGGGAGACTTGCTACAATGAGACTTAAAAGCAGGTAAGGAAGGTTACGGCAGGGGACGAAATGACTAAGGGCTTATCACATGGAAAGGTGGCTGGTAAATGGGTTGCAGCAGGAAGGGAGGCTGGGAGATGGGTTATGGCTGGGAGCCCAGCTGGAGGGGGGGCAGCGGGGGGGTGGCGACAACATCAAGAAGGTAAGGGTGGAGAATGTAGGTGAGGATAATCACCACCTTAGAGCAGGATACAGCTAGAGCACCATCTGTTCTTGGATACAGTCCTAGAAGAGAAATGGAGACGCCGACGACTGTCCAAACAGAAAACTCATAAAAACTGAACCCTAATGACAAAAAACATAACATATACATAGTAGATAACTAAGAGGGGGAGGCCCCTCCCTTTGGGATGCAACCGTAGACCTAGCCCATAAACCTGGACTAACCGGTTCAGCTAGCTAGGGAGCCCCACGTCATTCTACCAGGATTGTGGGAGCTTCAACCTCAATCGTCGAAGCATATGTCTGCTCTTTGCCTGTGATAGAGTTATTATAAACTCCCGGGGCTGAAGGCTCTACAACTACAGTTTGCAAAGCACTCAAGCCCGTTGGCGACTGTACCATCCCCCAAAACACCTAAGGATTGTCATTCAATTGCAAAAATACATCCATATCGATCTGCTCTCCTGGGAGTTCACTACTGAACTGAACTGAGTCGGCGTGTCTCGCATATACTATTGAATCCTCTCAAAGTAATCCACGGTCTACTCAACTTGATCTGAAGTAAGGGTAGCTTGAACCTCCCTCCCCCCTGACCTGGGGTATCCATGGTTATAAGGTATCGATCATGATATCCTGAGAAGCTCTCTGTCGTGACTTTCCCATGTTTGTAGTCTATGTCCCAGTCCTATCATCGTCTATCATCACCAAAATTTGTCCCACCGATGTTGCTTTGTTGGCAACGGCGCTTGTGATCTCGTGCTCGAGGACGATGAGCTTCCCATCATTAGTGAAGGAGTAGGTCTTTTTGAATCCATCATGTTGAGTCTTATGGTCAAATTGTCACAGTCTCCCTAACAACATCTTGCAGGCATCCATGAGTACAACATCACACCACACCTAATCCTATAGTTGGCTCTCAATCGAAAATTCCACTATGCGCCTCCTGTCAATGCTGACCATGTTCTCCTTCTTTGGACACGTAGAGAATACAACTAGAAGTGCTTCTAATTCATGAGACTCTACTTCTCCACCATTTGTGTTGACAACACATTCTCTGTCAATGATGAAACTACGTGCCTTCTCATTTACACTACAACGGGTGTAGAATATATAGTGACGAAGCCGTTACGAATCTATTGTATCCTTGATCTATAAGATTTGTCGAACCACGAGCGTCTCTCCTTCATCCAGTGGAAAATGATACACCTCACCATTTTCCTCTTCTGCCTCCTTGTTGCTAACAACCTCCACGACAACCTATCAGTAAATCACAACTCGATTTGTCGGGCAGCTGGTGGTGATGTGCCCAAATCCATGGCATTTGAAGCATTTTTTTGGAGAGGACTGCAGTAGACGTGCTACTCTTCTTAGGCTTCTTCTCACTGTGGGTGATTGCCTTGACTGGTGGTGGTTGCTACTCTATTTTTTGGTTTTTCCACTTTCAATACTAAAGTTTGGACATCTCCAAATGACCAATGAGATTTCAGCTACACCACATTGCTAATAGCGGGCTTCAGGCCACCCATATAACATGCTATGGTGTATTCCTTTGTCTCGACTAAATTACACTTCATCTACAACTGGCCAAATTGCGTCATGAACTCCTCCACTGATAGTTCTCTTTGTTGCAAGTGTTGGGATCTTAGAAATATATCCTGGCAGTAGTGAGAAGGTAGATATTTTGTCTGAAACGCCTTCCGCATCTTCTCCTATTTGGCAATCTTGTTATTTTCTTCTCTCTTCCTCTGTTCTAGTTGTCCCACCACAAAAAGACCCTCTTTCTCAATTTGATAGCTGCAAGCTTCACTCTTTTATCTTCTAACAACTCTTTATACTAACAAGATCCAATAAACTAATTGTACCCATTCGATAAAGTCGTTTGGATCCATACCTCTTTGAACTCTAGTAGATCCACCTTTATTCTGAAATCCTTTTGTCTTCCATAGGTGGCCTCTTTTCTCAGTCTCCGTTACTGGATTCCAAAGCGTCGTGGCTTTTTTTTTCATCACTGGAATGTTCCCTGTAGAAAGGGTTGAAATTCTCGTCTCTTTCGCCTCTTCGACTTTCCGTTATCATCGAAGGTAAGGGTGAAGGAGATATGCGAGGATAATCAACACATTGGAGCGGGATACAACTGAAGCACTACCTGTCCTTGAATGCAGCCCTAGAAGGAAAAATGGGATGCGAACGACTGTCTAAACAGAAATCTCCCAAAAATTGAACCTTAATAACAAAAACATAACATATCTATAGTAGATAACTAGGAGAGGTAGACCCCTCCCATTGGGCAGCAACCCTAGCCTAAAATCCTCAATCGGCCGACCCTGCTCCTCTCTTGGTTGAGCAGGTTCAGCTGATCCAACCGGTTCAGCCGCCTAGGGAGCCCCGCATCATGGTAAATATAATGGCTTCCTTCTAGAAGCATTTTCATGAAATTAAATGGATTTTTATCATACAATTTGTTAGCATGCAGATGTCGTTGAAATGCTCACAAGCTTTTTTTTTAACGTGAAGTAAGAATTTAGCAAATGACCATGCACTTTGTTATTCATTTTCAACAAGAGATGTTAAATGTCACAGAGTTAAAACCTGTAGTCTCATAGATTGTGCATGCTTAAGGTCTCAAGTAAAGTCCTTTCAGAAAAGAAATTAGCACACAACAATAAAAACCTTTGTCAAAATTATTGAAACTCATCCAAAGACACGTGAATATAAAAGAGTGCAGCGATGTGAAGATTTCCATTTCAGGATCCCAATATCCTAATGTTGTACAGAACCCTGCTCCTCTCTTGGTTGAGCAGGTTCAGCTGATCCAACCGGTTCAGCCGCCTAGGGAGCCCCGCATCATGGTAAATATAATGGCTTCCTTCTAGAAGCATTTTCATGAAATTAAATGGATTTTTATCATACAATTTGTTAGCATGCAGATGTCATTGAAATGCTCACAAGCTTTTTTTTTAACGTGAAGTAAGAATTTAGCAAATGACCATGCACTTTGTTATTCATTTTCAACAAGAGATGTTAAATGTCACAGAGTTAAAACCTGTAGTCTCATAGATTGTGCATGCTTAAGGTCTCAAGTAAAGTCCTTTCAGAAAAGAAATTAGCACACAACAATAAAAACCTTTGTCAAAATTATTGAAACTCATCCAAAGACACGTGAATATAAAAGAGTGCAGCGATGTGAAGATTTCCATTTCAGGATCCCAATATCCTAATGTTGCACAGAACCTGCAACTAGATTACCAAATCAGTCAAATAGATATCAAGAAGACTTCAATACGACGGTACAATAACCTACAGGAAAAAACAATAACATCAACAATGCTAACAAAACAATAAACAAGGAAGCACTCCTACTTACTAACCTTTAGTCAGTATTCTCAAAGCCCAAAACAAAATGCAATGCGCAAGACTTTATTTTAGCTTCAAGGCATAAAGCGCAGAGCTAGGCGGCACTTTTATAAACCAAAGCACTAATATGGTATATAAAACTATTAATATATGAATATATTTATGAACAATTATAAAATATAAAGTATAATATAAATGTTGATTTAAAATAAAAAAGAATGTGGTACAATACCTACCATGAAGGCAAACATTAAGAATATTTATTTCATTTGAAAATTAAAACTTTGAAGGAAAACATTTTGGTATTAATTAAAATTTGTTCTAAAACCTAATCTTTTTTGGTTTACCCGCATTACAATAAATTCCATTGAATACCTATGTATTAACATAACTAACACCGATATAAACAATGTAAAAATTGAAGTTTAGGAGTTAGATATATAAATACATAGGGATTGCGAGGCATGATCAGCTAAATTGAGCTCTAGGCAAATACTGAAGGAAGACTGCAACATTCGAAGTGCGCTTAGAAATCTAAGTTGAAGTTGAACACGATGCTTGGCCCCCTTCTGCTCCTCAAACTCTCGAACGCAGCTCTCAACTCATTGTCCTCCTTCGAACACCAGACCGAACCTTTATTTATTCTCATTAAACCATGAATGGGACAACTGGCTTCAACACTTTGAAGTGCACTTCAGTGAAGTGAAACAGGCGTCAAGCGCTTTGCTTCACTTCGCACGTGAAGCGCACTCAAAACGCACTTTTAAAAATACTTCCTTTTAGTTAAAGATAAATCTTCGATAGAAAGGAAGTATCCTACTTACACTCTTTTAGGGGGCATTATATATATAATTGATAAATGTTATCCGAAAAAGGTAATACTTTTTTTAGTCTCCTTACAAGCACCTATACCTAAATCCCATCAAAATATTCTGTTTTTTCAAAAAAGAATGTGGTCATGATATAAAGTATATCCAACATCTCTATAGCCTAATGAAGGAACTCTTCAAAGCTGAAGGAACTCTTTTAGTTCAAAGACTTTGTTCTCACCAACCTAAATACCATGTATGGAGACATACAATAATAACAACAACAAAGCTTTCATCCCACTACGTGGGTTGGCTATATGAATCCTTTTTCTCTATTGCGTCCTATTTAGTGTCATATTTTCATTTAGTTATAATAAATTAAGATCATTTCTTATACAATAAGCCCAAGTCTTTCTAGGTCTACCTCTGTTTTTCTTAATATAAGTCAAATCTAAAACATCTACTCTTCTAATCGGATCCTCAAATGGTCGAGGTTTAATGTGACCAAATCACCAAAGACGACTCTCTCTAATTTTGTCCGTCACTAGAGCTACACCAAACCCTAGCACGGATATATTCATTTCTCATTTTGTCTCTAAGTGTACAGCCACTCATCCACCTAATCATTCTCATCTTGGCAACACTTAACTAAGTATTATGCTTCTCTTTTAAAGGCCAACATTCAGCGCCATAGAGCATTGCAGGTCTCACCACCATCTTATAAAAATTTCCTTTCAATCTAAGTGGAATATTTCTATCACACAAAAGACCCGAAGCATTCCTCTACTTCAACCAACCAACTTGAATTCTACTATTAACATCCCTATCTATATCATCATCACTTTGAACATTAGACTCGAGATATCTAAATCATTCACACATTTTAATAATTTGATCATCCAAAGTTACACTGTTTTCACTAAAGCTACTACTACTAAAATTACATTCCATGTATTAAGTTTTAGTTCTACTCAAATGAAGGCCTTTAGACTCCAATGTAGACCTCCATAATTCAAGTTTTTCCTGGGCTCTTTGTCTCATCTCTCCAATGTAGACCTCCATAATTCAAGTTTTTCCTGGGCTTTTTCTCTCGTTTTATCCACGAGAAGGAGATCATCAGTAAAAAAGCATACACCAAGGTACATCCTCCTATAGATGTCCAGTAAGACCATTCATAACTAAAGCAAAAAGATATGGGCTCTCTGATGTAATCCAACAGAAATAGGAAAATATTTGGTCAATCCTTCTTCAGTTTGAATACAAGTAACAGCTCTAGTATACATCAACGCCTCTCTTCTTGAGAACTCTCCAAAGGATATCTCTTGGAACCTTATCGTAAGCTTTTTCCAAATCAATAAAAATCAAATGTAGATTCTCCTTATTATCTCTAAACTTCACCATCAAACCTCTCAATAAATGTATAGCTTCCATAGTAGACCTGCCCGACATAAATTCAAATTGATTATGTGAAACTTTTGTAATACATCTTAACATATGTTTAATTACCCTTTCTCATAATTTTAAAATATGACACATCAACTTAATTCCTCTATATTTGCACACTCTTGTGCATCCACTGTATTCTTAAAAATGGGGACCAAAATACTTTTTTCTCCACTCCTCAGGTATCTTTTTAGTTTTTAAAATAATATTAAATAATTTAGTAAGCAAGACACTCCCAAATCTCTTAAATATTTCCACATTTCAATTGGGATATCATCAGGTCCTACAAACTTTCCACCC
Source organism: Phalaenopsis equestris (assembly GCF_001263595.1). NCBI lineage: Eukaryota > Viridiplantae > Streptophyta > Magnoliopsida > Asparagales > Orchidaceae > Phalaenopsis > Phalaenopsis equestris. The sequence continues at coordinate 862,769 of NW_018165227.1, forward strand.
TTGATTTTCTTAAAGTCTTCTCAACATCTTTTTTACTAATGCGGCGGTAAAAATGAAACGTTTAATCATTATTAATGATATTAAGATCACTAATGTCTATTATATAATCAGGTCCTACAAACTTTCCACCCTTGATTTTCTTAAAGTCTTCTCAACATCTTTTTTACTAATGCGGCGGTAAAAATGAAACGTTTAATCATTATTAATGATATTAAGATCACTAATGTCTATTATATATTCAAAAACTTCATTAAAAAGTTTATCAAAATAACTCACCCATCTATGTTGAATATCTTTTTCTAATAAAAAAATTTTTTGATTTTCATACATTTTATTTGAGTTAAATCTTTACTTTTCTTCTCTTAGTTTGGTTAGTTTATACATATATTTCTCACCCTCCTTAGTATTTAATATATTATAAAGATCACTAAATGCAAAATTTTTTGCGTCACAAATTGTTCTTTTAGACTCCTTGCAGGCCGTTTGATATTTTTCTCAATTCTCTAAACTTTTACATTTAAACCAATTTTTAAAACATAACTTCTTATATTATATCTTTTTTTGCACGTTATTATTTCATCACCAACTATTTTTCTTTATACAAACATTTTCTTTTTGATTCTCCTAGTACATCTTTTGTTACCTGTTGAATAATGTTTGTTAATTTATCTCACATAGCATCTGCTTCTTCATGAATATCCTAAATTTTAAAATCTTGAATTTTACTCAAAAAAAAATAATTTTATTAGTGACTTTTAGGTTCTCTCATCTAATTCTACGATGAAGAGTCTTAGTATTTTTTATTTTACAACTTTTCATCTTAAAAATCAATGTTGGGTACTTAAATCCTCACTTAGAATGATCATACAATCTTTACAATCTCGACGATCTCTTTTTCTCATAAAAAAATAATCAAATTGTGTTTTATAAAATCCATTCTTATAAATAATAAGATGCTCATCTAAAGTCTCGAATAAAGTATTAGTAATAACAAAATCATACGCTAAAGCAAAATTTAAAAATGATTACCTTCTTCATTAGTCACTCCAAAACCGTAGCCACCATAAATATTTCTGAAATCTTCGACCACCCTACCGACATGTCCATTTAAATTCCTCCAATAAAAATGCTTACTTCAGGAGATATCATTTGTATTAAGTCTTCTAAGTCATTCCAGAATTTATCTTTAGACTATATATCCAAAACTACTTGAGAAGCATAAGCACTTATAATATTAAAAATCTTAGTATCATAGTATCAATACTTAGTATCAATAATAATCTTAAGGTCTATAATTCTATCTCCAACTCTATTAATTTTTACAACATTATCTTTCAAACTCTTACATCTACGCCATTTCTAGTGCGACTCTCACCAGAATACCAAATTTTAAAATCTAAATTATCAATCTTCTTAGCATTTTCTCCAACCCATTTAACAATAAAAAAATTGAGAAATGAACCAACTCCAACACAAATTTTATATATAATCAGAACCATCACATGAAAATCGACCATGAAATTACATCAATGGAACTGTTGAAAAAATTATAGTTTGTCTTTCTTGAATTTGAATTAAAGTATAAAGGCTTGAACATTTAGTGATCATGTTTTTGATGAAAAAAATACATGAATCTTAGCTAAAATGTTTGAATCATTGCTTGACTTTGAGAGGTCGTTTTGAAACATCAAAGTACAGTCATGAACTCATCTCTCAGGACACGAGTGTTGACCTCGTTTTTAGTCATATAAGGCTTACATAGACATCACCCATTGGTCTGATGCAGCAAGATTGGCCAAAATTCAACCTGCTGCATGACCACGCCCGCAAATTCCTCAACGTGGTGACGCTAAGTCGAGGCGTGAACGCACCCAAAAGTTTCTCAGCGTGGTCAATTTAGGTCTGGGTGTGACCATGCCCAACTAAACTTCCTTGACACGCCAGCGATCTGTGGCCTTCGTCCACGGATCAGACCACAAGACGTCGCATTGTTTCTCCAGCGGCGATCCATGGCTCATTAAACGTCTGATGCATCTCTGTCGTCGGTGTGTCACCCAATCAGATGGTCACAGAGGGCCCTGTCACCGCCTTACCAGCCTATAAATAAGCGGCCTTCGGGCACATTCTGGGACACACTCCGATGATCCCCAACTCTTCGGCACTTACCATGATAGCCCAAATAGAGGAAGATATAGGAAGAAGTTTCTCCGGCCAGCCTCCTCCCCTTCGGTTAGCCTCCTCCTCGGCAAACTTTTCTTCTTTCCTTCCTAATTTAATTTAATTGAAGAATTTATTTTCTTATGTATAGTTAGACTAGATTAACTCAATAACCTTGGATTAGGCTTCGACCGAAACCCAGCCTAACCATAACTCAATCAAAATCTAACCAAACGCTGATCAGACCTAAACCCAGACCAAACCCAGGTTAACCCGAATGAAGCCTAACCACAACTCATTTAGTCAAAACCTAAACTAACCCAGGTCTGACTCAAACCAAGATCAAACCCAAATACTAAACCTAACTCAGGTTTGACCTAAGACAAACCTGACCCAAACACTAAACCTAATCCAAGTCTGACCCCACCCAAACCCTATCAAACCCAACCTGATAAGGGCGCTAACCGCATCGGATAACATGTTTTAAAACAGCAACCGGTTCGGAGCGCAGAACAGCACCGGTTATAGACACTAATACTACGTCCGATTCAGGTGCTTCGAAGGAGAGGTCAGTGATACACCTAAAATATATAGTGCTTTTATAAACATTTTAATACCTATTTTTGAGATATTACACTTTAATGAAAGATATTTTTATATTTTTCTTGTAGATACAATTAAATGAATGAAAAATGCTAAAATGAGTGAAAAAGGGTCAAATTTGGAGCAAAAAAAAAGAAATGTGTCAAATGAACTAGGGCGTCTAAGCGTCAGATCTGCGTCTAAGCGTCAGGTACCCTACGCTTAAGCGCCAAGGTTAGTTATTTGAAGAAATATTAATTGGAGCGAAATTTTGAAGAGGTGATTGAAGTCATCCTTGATAAAAACGTGGGAAATAACTTATGGACACGAAAATTCATTTAATTGGCTTATGAGAAGACAACTTATAGAAGACTCATTGAATGGAGACATTTTTTTGAAGAGACACTAAGGCACCCCTTAGATTTTAAAAGAAAAGACTTAGATTATCCAAGAGAAGAGGCCAACAACCACCCACCAAAAACTTCAAATTACCGTCGTCGCCGCCCATCGCCGATGCCGCCGGCCACCTTTATTTTATTTTATTTTATTTTATTTTATTTTGAGTATTAATTTGTATTGTGAGAGAAGGAACAGAATTCAAAGAAACTTCAAAATATTTTGTGGAGATAATTTGAGATAAGTGTTTATCTTTGTAAGTGTTTATCTTTGATAAGTGTTTATCTTTGAGACTACACTTGGTTTTTAATTTAAATTTCTTGTTTGTGAGCAAGAATTCTACTTTTAAACTCTTGTGTGGTTGTATTTTCTCTATAAATTTTAAATAATTCTCTTTATCTTTTTTCTTAAAATGATAAGTGATTAAATGTTTAAAGGAAGTTGTGTGAAGTATTAGACTTTAATGTTGAAGAAGTTGTGAAAATTCAAGATTTCGTACTTCATTTACTTCTTGATTTGGCCAATTAAGATGCTAATATCTGTTGTGAGAACATGTAAAATCCAAGATGATTTTGTCTCAGTTAACAAATGATTGTAATCACATATTGATTTCATGAATGAGAATGTAGTTCATGGGGTTGAGTGCAAATAAATAGGGAAATATATTTTAAAGAGTGTAAAATTAGGGACTTTAGAGTGACAGGCTAAAGCCCCCAATTTGATTTATAGTTTTAAGTTTTGATACGAGATGTTAGCCCCCAGGTAGAGGGAACTCTAGAGTGAAAGCTAATATATTTCCTGTCTAGCCGGTCATCAAGACTATTCAAATTATAGATTAATCAATATTCTTTATACTATCTCTAGTAAGGGTAAAGAATATTATTGTTTCTATTTGACACAACACATTTAGTATACTTTCATAACTAAATTTCTATATTTATCACCGATTCATGATAAGAAAAAAGATATTTTACTTATATTGTCTTCATCTAGCAAGTATTTTAGTTAAGTTAATTAGTTGCTTATTTTATTTTCAAATTAAACAAAAATTACAAAAAAAATTAGACTTTCATTCCTAATTTAGCATCTTAAGTTTGAGTAAGAATATAAATTGCTAAGTATTTTGTCATCTAAAACTAATCCTCACGTGGGTTCGATATTCGAGACTTAATCAGAAAAATTTTATATTACTTGATAACGATCTGAATACTTACGTAGTATCTCATATTAAAATATTATAATGGCATTTTTATTTGCTTCACAGTGATAATTTACCTAGTATTTGTTTTTTATTAAGTTTTTCACAGTCGTTGCAAAAGAATATCTATTAAAGAAAATAATCGCATACATCTTATTTTACTTCTACCTATATAAAAATTGAAATTAAATTTTTGGCTTCGTTGCCGGGAAGAAAGGAAAATAATTATTAGTAATTTGCAAAAAATTTCAAAAAGAAGTTTTTGGATAACAAAATTTTTAGTAAGTCTTATTTAAAATTTTAAGACTTATTTTAGGAATATTGTAGTGTTGTTTTTATTTAAAGTTTTTGTTTGTGTTTTTATTTTTCATTTTATTTTATTTTATTGTATTTTATAGTAATGTATGCGTAGTTCAGGTTTTACAGGACTAGTGTCTTAGGACTAAGGTTTTACAGGACTAGTGTCTTATGATTCTGAATTAGAAAGAACTATTAGAAAAATTAAAAAATTAAAAATTACTGAAAAATTTCAAGAAATAGCAAATCAAAATAATCAAAATGTTGAAGAGTATAGATTTTTAAGAGATTATGCAAACCCTACGATGGATGAAATTCAATATAGTATTCAAAATCCTGTTGTAGTGGCTAATTCATTTAATCTTAAACCTGATATTATCCAAATGGTATCAAATAACCAGTTTGGGGGAACACCAACTGAAGATCCAAATTTACATCTTGTCATTTTTTTAGAATTGTGTTACATTTAAATATGATAGTATATCAGATGATGCTATAAGACTTATATTATTTCCTTTTTCACTGACGGATAAGGTTAAGATATTGTTGCATTCGTTATCACCTGGATCTATTAGAACTTAGAGTGATTTAGCACAAAAATTCCTTGCTAAATATTTTTCACCATCAAAGACTGCAAAGCTTAGAAATGATATTACATCTTTTAGTCAGTTTGAAAGGGAATCTATTTATGAAGCATGAGAACGATTTAATGAACTCTTAAAAAAGTGTCCACACCATGCTATACCAGATTGGTTAATAATTCAAACATTTTACAATGGATTAGCTGAATCTCTTAGATCTACTTTCGATGCTGCTGTTGGTGGTTCATTGATGTCAAAATTATTTAATGACACTTATGCTTTAATAGAAGAGATGGCTACCAATAAATTTCAATGGCCTTCGAAGAGCGTAAATCTTAAGAAAGTAGCCAACGTTCATGAAACTGATGTTTTTGTTACTATGTTAGCAAATCAAGTTGCTGCAATTTCAATGAAGTTAGACCAATTGGGAATGAATTTTTCTCAACCAATTTCCTTGATTGAAGAGAATTCGTTAGGCCAAATGATAGATTCTCAAGCATCATTAAAAACTTTGAATGCCATTAATAAGCAGAATAACCCATATTCAAATTATTATAACCCAGGTTGGAAGAACTATCCCAACTTCAATTGGAATAAAACTACGGGTGGTAATAATCAGCAATGAGGGCACAATCAAGTAAACCCATTTAGAAGTTGGAACAATCAAGGGAACAGTAATTAAGAAGGGAATAGTAATTATAGACCTACTTATCCTCCAGGTTTTAACAGTAATTCACAGTTTAAGGAGAAGAAATTGTCTATACAAGTAGTGTTACAAATGTGAAATCAGTTACAAAGTCAATGAGTTATAATTAAAAATTTTGAGAATCAACTTGGACAAATACCAAATTCATTAAATAATAGATCCCAAGGAACACTTTCTAGTAATACAGAAGTAAATCCAAAAGACCGAAATAAAGAGCAAGTAAAAGCCGTTCAACTTAGAAATGGAAGAGAATTGGAAGGTAGAGTTCAAAAAGAGACTGAAGTTGAGAGAGAAGAGATTGAAGAACCAAAAGATGACACTCCGAAAGGTTTAGAAAGACATTTCTCCATTTAAAGTTGATTTGGAAAGACCACCACCTCCATTTCCTCAGAGGCTTCGATAACAAAGGTTGGATAAGCAATTTTTAAAATTTCTGAAAATTTTTAAGAAACTTATAATTAACATTCCATTTGCTGAAGCCTTAGAACAAATATCAAGCTATGTGAAGTCTATGAAGAATATTCTTAATAGAAAAAGGAAGTTTGAAGATAATTGGACTGTTGCACTTAGTGATGAGTGCAGTGCAATAATTCAGAAGAAACTTCAACTTCCTAAAAAGCTTAAAGATCCTGGTAGCTTTACAATTCCATGTGCAATAGGAAACAAATTTTATGGGAAAGCTTTATGTGATTTAGGTGCAAGCATTAACCTTATGTCATTATCAATATTTAAAAGATTGGTATTAGGAGAAATAACCCGTACTACTATAACTCTGCAGTTAGCAGATCGTTCAATAACTTATCCTAAAGGAGTTATAGAAGATGTCCTACTGAAAGTGGATCATTTTATCTTTCATGTTGATTTCATTGTGCTAGATATGGAGGAAAGTAAAGAGATACTTATTATTTAGGAAAACATTTCCTAGTCACTATGGATACATTTATATGTGGCATAACTAAGAAATGGTCATGCACATATGGCTTCGTGCGTCAATGATCAAACAATTACATTTAATATTTACAAATCAATGAATTACCCTACAAAAGGTAAAAATGATGAAAAAGGTAAAACTACAAAAGGTAAAAATGATGAATGTTATAGAATGAATGTGATAAGATATTTAAGTGAATGTCATTTCAAAACAACTTCTGAAGATAAATCTGAGATGAAAGAGTTCGAACAGAGTAAGAACAAGAATTAGATCAACATTAAGATTTATATAAGGAAAATTCAAGTTATGTTCGAGAAAGTTTTGAAGTTAAGTTTTGAAGTTTTGGACACAATAGAAAAAGAAACATCTTTTTGTCTATCGATTGAAAAACCTCCTGAGGTTGAGTTGAAGTTGCTTCCTGAACATTTGAAGTATTTTTTTAGGTGATTCCTCTACATTACCTGTTATAACTTTCTCGAAATTAACTATTAAAGAAGAAAATTGATGAAAATTTTAAAAAATTATAAGAAAGTCTTTGGATGGACAATTGTTGATATAAAAGGAATCAGTACTTCAATTTGTATGCATATAATTCATAGAAAGAGAACTGCAAACACAGGGTTGATCCTCAAAGGAGATTAAATCCTGTTATGGAAGAAGTTGTTAAGAAAGAAATTTTAAGGGGGTTAAATACTGGAATTATCTACCCTATTTCAGATAGTGCATGGGTTAGTCCAATTCACTGCGTTTTTAAGAAAGGAGTGACTGTGACTTTGAATGAATATAATGAGTTAATACTAATAAGACAAGTTACAGGATGATAAATATGCATTGATTATAGGAAACTAAATCTAGCCACAAGAAAAGATCATTTCCCACTACCCTTTCCCACTACCCTTGCTAGATCAGATGTTGGATAGACTAGCTGGGCATAAATCTTTTATTTTCTGGATGGATATATTGGTTATCACCAAATACAAATAGCTCCTGAGAATCAAGGAAAAACAACTTTTACCACTCCTTATGATACATTTGATTTTAAAAGAATGTCATTTGATTTATGCAATACACCTGCTACATTTCAAATATGTATGATGACTATTTTTGTGATTTAATTGAAAAAAGAGTTGAGATTTTTATGGGTGATTTTTCAGTGTTTGAAACTTCATTTGACTCATGTCTAGAACATCTATCAAAAGTTCTTAAACACTGTGAAGAAACAAATTTAGTCCTTAATTGAGAAAAATATCAATTTATAGTAGCGGGAGGAATAGATTTGGGACATCAAATTTCAGAAAATAGTATGTAAGTAGACACTACAAAAATTCAAGTGAACATTAATTTACCTTACCCAACAAGTGTAAAGAAAATTATTAGTTTTTTAGAACATGTTGGATTTTACAGTTGATATGTTAAATACTTTTCAAAAATTGCTAAGTCTCTGTGTCATTTACTTGAAAAAAATATAATTTTTAATTTTGATGATAAGTGCCTAAAAGTTTTTGAATTATGAAAAGAAAAATTAATCACTGCACCAACTATTATTGCACCAGATTGAGAAAAATATTTTGAATTAATGTGTGATGCTAGTGATAGTGATTATGTTGTGATGCTAGTGATTATGTTATTGGAGTTATTTTAGGACAAAAATATGATAAAATTTTCAAAGTTATCTACTATGCTAGTAGAACTCTTAACGAAACTCAAATTAATTATACAACTGATAAAGAGTTATTAGCTGTAGTATATGTTTTTGATATATTTAGATCATACTTGATTGAAACTAAATGTATTGTGTATACAGACCATTCTGTTATTAAGTATTTAATGAAAAAGAAGAATGCAAAATTTTGATACGATGGGTTCTTTTGCAAGAATTTGACTTTGAAATAATAGATAGAAAGGAAGTTGAAAATCAAATTGTTGATCATCTGTTCAGGCTTGAATTAGAAAAACCACTCTATTTTGAAAAAGATATTAATGAACATTTCTCAGATGAAAAATTGTTCAATATTAATGAGTGGCGTTCCATGGTATACAGACATTGTGAACTTCATTGTTAGCGATATTATACCCTACAGAATGACATACCAACAGAAGAAGAAATTTTTATCTGAAGCTAAGACTTACTTTTAGGATGACCCATTTTTATTAAAACAAAGGAATTATCTTATTATTTGACAGTGTGTGCTTTTAAACTTACTTTTAGGATGACCCATTTTTATATAAACAAAGGAATGATCTTATTATTTGACAGTGTGTGCTTTTAAAAGATACTTATGAAATTATTTAAAAATGTCATAATTCTAATTTTGGGGGACATTTTGGTGTTGATAAAACAACATACGAAATTTTATAATCTGAATTTTATTGACCTACAATCCTTAGAGATATTAATGCTTATATCAAAACTTGTAATCGATGTCAACGAGTAGGCAATATTTCTAGGAGGAATGAGATGTCCTTCAATTATGTATTAGAAGTTGAGATATTTGATTTTTTGTGATTAGATTTCATGGGACCATTTATATTATCTTTCAGAAATCTATATATATTGTTAGCAATAGATTATGTATACAAATGGATAGAAGCTATTGTTTTACCTCGATGTGATGCTCAAAGTGTTGCAAAGTTTTTAAGAATGAATATATTTTGTAGATTTGGTTTGGGATCCCGAGAGTGATCATAACTGATGGGGGAAGTCATTTCAGAAACACAATAATGGAAAAATTATTCAAGAAATATCATATTAACCATAAAATTGTTATTGTTTATCATCCTTAGACAAGTGGTTTGACTGAATTATCCAATCGTGAAATTAAAAGAATATTGAAAAAATCTGTAAATCTAACTAAAATGGATTGGTCAACTAAACTTGACTATGTTTTGTGGGCTTATAGGGCTGCATACAGAATTCCTATATGAATGTCCTAATACAGCAACTAAACTTGACTATGTTTTGTGGGCTTATAGGGTTGCATACAGAATTCCTATAGGAATGTCCTAATACAATATGAATGTCCTAATACAGGTTAATATTCGGAAAAACGTGTCACTTATCAGTTGAACTTGAGCATAAAGCATATTGGGCGATTAAGGAATTTAATTATAATTTGAAAAATGTTGGTGATAAAAGATTATTACAATCAAATGAGCTTCAAAAAATAAGGAAAGAATCTTTTGAAAGTGCTAAGATTTACAAAGTAAAGATGAAGATGTGGCATGATCGAAGAATTCTGACTAAAAATTTTCCGCCACTGCAACAGGTTTTGTTTTATAATGCAAAGTTAAGATTATTTTCATGCAAACTTAAGACCAGGTGAATGGGCTCATTTGTTGTGATGAAAGTTTATCCTTATGGAGCTGTTGATATTAAAAATCTTAAGACTGATAAAATATTCAAAGTGAATGGTCATAAGCTGAAACTCTACTTTTTAGGTGACCAACTTAAATTAAATGATTTTTTTATGTTAGGTCAACCAGAATAAGCACTGATTACAACGGGCTGACGACGTAAAACCAAGCGCTCTGTGGGAGGCACTCCATAATTATCTGTGTATTTGCTTTAATTACTATGTTGTTGTATGTGATTTAGAAAATCCTGGTAGTATTTTGATTTTATATTAAATTAGTAATAATTTTAAGACCTTTAAAGATGCTTTAGACATGTTAGAACGAATGTTTGGACGTTAAGTTGGCATGTGTTAAATTGAGCACTGGTAAGCGTGACAGTTAAAAAACATGTACGAATTTTGATTTCTAGAAGCTCTAAACTGCAAATTGGTTGGTTTCAACGTGTAAGAGTAGTTCTAAGACGTGCCTAGGAGTTATGGGGGAGTTTTATGCCTATAAATAAAGGGGGTATGAGTAGAAATCTCACCACACCTTCATTTAACCCTAAATTCAAAGTGAAAAAGAATCTTGGAAAAATGTCATCTTGGGAGAGTGATTTGAAGGAGAAACTAGTGAAAATGAAGTTTATTAGTCATAATGCACAAGAGATGTATAACGGTTTTCTAGTCGTTAATATTGAAGGAATAGCAGACAAGATCACTAAGATTGAGGCTAATGTGGCTTCAATCGAAGCAAAAGTGATGGAAGTTAACGCACGTCTGGATCATATAGGATGACAAGTAAAGATGCAATTTAACCATATCAGTTTTATAGAAGAAGCAGACAAGGTCATGTATCTAAAGAACAAATGAATTGAAGAAGATTCAACCAGAGTTATTAACCATCGTCGGTTCTTTCAGATATACATTCTAAATGTTGAAAGAGAAACTAACGATAGGCCAGAATTTGTTCTAACAACTAGAGAATGGAATTAAATTCGTTATTAAGTTCTTTGTTTAGTGTTTTGAGTGCTGTTTATTAAGTTCTTTGTTTAGTGTTTTGAGTGCTTAATGTTGTTTGTTAATGTTAAGAGTGCTTTAAAGTGTTTTTATGTGTTAAGTTTGTTTAGAGTTTGTGTTAAGAATTTTCTCTTCCAAGACAATTCAGATTGAGAATTTATGTATTTAAAAATGTTTGTAATTTGTGAAAAATTTTGTGTATTTATTAGTGAATCGAATTAGCTTAAATTGGTAAAATTTTGAGTTAGAACAAAGCAAAAGGGAAGAAAACAATATATATAATATTTTTTAAACCATAGAGGGTTGGTTGACTTAGGCTAGAGTGCATTTCACTTAAATGGAAAAAATAAAAAATTGCGCACGGGCGCCTAAGCGCCAAATCCCGCACTTAAGCGCTGACTAAACTGATAGACTAGCGCCTAAGCGCCGAACCATTCGCACTTAAGCGTCGGTTCACGAAAACCGATTCGCGAACGATTTTAAGTGATTTTTGGGTCCGAAAATCTCCACTTTTTCCCCAACTTCATTTTATACCTTCCGTTTTTTGCGATTTCTTGGCTAGGGCATCACCTATTTTGAAGATTTCTTGGTGAATTCAAGCCAAATTTGTTAGATTTGATCTTTTTGAGGAAAGAGTTTCACTTCTATACAAAAACTTTTGATTTTCACCATATATTTTGAGTGCATTCATGAGCTACTCGAAAATCACTATTCTGAAAATTTTGAAAAAATTGATGGAAAATGCATAGATTTGTTAGTTTAAGCTTTTAAGAGTTGTGTTTTATGATTTGGAGTTGATTGTGAGATTTATTTTGAATTTTATATAACTTTTTAGAAACTAGCACCAAGAATGAAAAGAAACAAAGGAAAAGCTCAACAACCAGGAAAAGCTCAATTCAATTCGAGTAAATTTGTTAGTTCGAGAGCTCAGGATCGACATAGTGATGTGTAAATTTGTTAGTTCGAGAGCTCAGGATCGGCATAGTGATGCGATGTTTTACATACAAGGAAATTGATTGCGAGCGATGTTTCAAAGTCCAAGAGCCGTGGAGGAGTTGATTGTTAGCTGCCAGTGGGAGCGGTTCTATTATTTTTCTGATGTCGCCGTGATCTCTGTTGTGAGAGAGTTCTATGTGAATCTCTCGGAGGCTCATGAAGGAGTCATAATGTGGGGGAAGGTAGTATCATTTTCTCCTGAGGTGATTAATCAGTTTTATCATCTGCCTCCTAGTACTTTGTGTTTTTATGCAAACTATAGTCCTACTTAGGAAAAGTTAGACGAGATTATATCATTTTTAACTTCTAGAAGAGGATTATGGAAGATTACGAATGAAAGAAGAGTAAATTTTTCTACCTCGAAGTTGGATGCCAATGCCAACGCATGGCATTATTTTATTTCTGCTAGTCTACTTCCTACAAATCATCTGGGTGAAGTGACTCGAGAGAGAGCAACCCTGACCTGCTGTATTCAGCAGTCCAAGATGATTGATATTGAAGGATTGATTTATGGAGTTATTACCAGTTCTGTCATTGCTGCTACTACCGCGGGTTTGGGATTTGCATCATTGACTTTTGTTATGTGAGCAGGCTGGTGTTAGATATGATAGTTGGGAGGAGATCCTAAAGCCACTAAAGCTCATTACAGTGTAAATGTGAAGACTTGCTAACATCATTCTCCTAACATCATTCTCTTTTTGGTTGGAAGAGTGGATTCTCTAGTAGTTCTGTTGCATCTACTTCACATGCTTCTACATCACGAGGTCAGAGTTCTAGTTCTGATATTCAGTCACAGCTTATGGAAAGAACAGTGAATAATGTTATTTATACCAATGAAAAAGTAGCAAACTTAGAGCATTTTGTTGAGCATATGGATGAGTATATGAAAGAAGAAGTGATTATGAGGAGTACAACCGAGTACAACACAGCTATGGAGCATCTCAATAGAGGTAACCGAGATTTAGTATTTCCTCAGTACCCTAAATATCCACCGCATGAGACTACTGCTGCTTGGCGTAGTGATGATAGTGATGAGGAAGATGATGCTTAGTTGGATTTGTGGTTTTGTTTTTTATTTTATGTTATTTTATGTTTATGTATTGTTATGAACTTTTGATGGTACTTGTATTCTGTACTTTGTTGTTTACAGTTGAGATTGTTAGTTTTAGTTATTGTGTTTTGTTTAGTACACCTACTGTAATGTATTTGGATTTTTGTGTGTAGTTAGTATGTTTAAGTGGTAGTAATTGTGTTTATTGTGTTGTTTTGTTGCATTTAGTTAGTGTTTGTTGAACTTAATTTTAGAAACTTAGAAAGGTTTAGAATTTAGCTAACTCGTTACTTAAAACTGCATGTTTACAATTTTCAATTTACTACCAGTTATTTTTTTTTATATTGTAAGTGTGTTTGATTGTTAGTGTGTTTATTTGTTTTTCGGTTATACTTCACTGCATAGAAGTCTAATGAATCTATATATGTTAAGAATTAAAATTTGATCAATTTAATTTTTTTACTCCTATTTTTAATTTTTTTTGCTTGCATATTTAGAATAAAAAAATTCATGCAAGTATGTTATAGTTAGTTTTCATTCCTATTTTTATATAAGATGCTAAAATGTTTTATTTCTATTAAAAAATTTAAGTTTGGAGGTAAAGTTTGGGGGGGGTGAAAAATTTTAAAAAAACTTAAAAGTTTATTTGTTCTCAAATGTATTTCAAATAAATTTGATTTTGATTTTAAAAATGATTATGTATATGAAGTTAAATAAGGGAAGTAAAATTTTGATTTTAGAAATGAGTAAGAAAATTTGTTTAAAATTTATGGTAACGAAGAAAAACTTAAAGTTAAAAATTTTTAGTGAAGAAAATGCTAAACATAGTGTAATTATCTTTATTAAGAAAAATTGTATTTTTGAAACTTTTAGAAATTTTAATCTTCTATTTTTAATACTTAAATTTCTTTTATTAAAGATCATTTTCAAAACTATTGTTATATTTTTAAGTAAAAAATTTATATCAGGACTTTGCTTTAGGAAATGAGAAGTGAAATTCAAAACCATTAAAGGTCGAAATAGTAATTCTTGCCTGAAAAAGAAAACAAAAAAAAAGGATAAGCGTGAGGACTAATGACTAATCAAAAATTGGTTCCATATTTGATTTTTTTTAACTATAAGATTTGAGAAACTCTTAAGCTTAAAAATATAACATGGTAAGTAAAATTATTCTTAATAAAAAATTTTAAGTTGTGATAATAAAAAACCTAAATTTTATATTTAGAAAATTTACAATATTTCTGAATTAGATACAAACTCATATTTTCATATTTGTTAACATTAAAAATTTCTAAACTTAAGATTCATCTCATTTACTAATATTTTTTTTCTAAATTGAACTACTATATTAATAATATACATTATCTGCTTATGTTGGTTTTTAAAAATTGAAAAGTCACTTGAGAACAAGTAACATTTTAAGTTTGAGAGATTTTGATAAATTTAAAATATATATTATTTTTATGTATTTTTTAGATATTACGCTTTAATGAAAGATATTTCTGTGTTTATACCTATTTTTTAGATATTGCGCTTTAATGAAAGATATTTCTGTGTTTTTCTTGTGGGTACAAAATTTAGAGTAAAAATGAAGAAATATGCAAAATAAACTGGAGCGCCTAAGCGTCAGGTACCCCGCGCTTAAGCGTCAAAGTTAGTTATTTGAAGAAATATTAATTGGAACGGAATTTTGAAGAGGTGTTTGAAGCAACCCTTGATAAAAAACATGGTAAATAACTTATAGATACAAAAATTCATTCAATTGGCTTATGAAAAGACAACTTCTAGAAGATTCATTGAATGGAGACACCTTTTCGAAGAGACACCAAGACACCCATTGGATTTTTATAAGAAAAGACTTAGATTATTCAGGAGAAGAGGACAGCAACCACCAACCAAAAAGCTCACATTACCGCTGCCGCCGCCGGCCATCTTTATTTTATTTTATTTTATTTTATTTTATTTTGAGTATTAGTTTGTAGTGTAGAGAAGGAAGAGAATTCAAAGGAACCTCAAGACATTTTGTGGAGATAATTTGAGATAAGTGTTTATCTTTATGACTACACTTGGTTTTTAATTTAGATTTCTTGTTTGTGTACAAGATTTCTACTTTTAAACTCCTGTGCAGTTGTATTTTCTCCATGAATTCTAAGAAGATTTCTTTATCTTTTCCCTTAAAATGATAAGTGATTAAATGTTTAAAGGAAGTTGTGTGAAGTATTAGAATTCAATGTGAAGATTCAAGACATTGCACTTCATTTACTTCTTGATTTGACCAATTAAGATGTTAATATCTGTTGTGAGAACATGTAAGATCTGAGATGATTTTGTCTCAGTCAACAAATTGTTGGAATTACATATTTATTTCATGAATGAGAATGTAGTTCATGGGTTTGAGTGCAAATAAATAGAAAAATATATTTTAAAGGGTGTAGAATTAGAGCATTTTAGAGTAATAGGCTAAAGCCCCCAATTTAATTTATAGTTTTAGTTTTTTATACGAGATGTTAGCCCCCAAGTGGGGGGAGAAGACGGTACCCTAGAGTGAGAGTTAGTACATTTCATGTCTAGCCGGTCTTCAAGACTATCCAAACTATAGATTAACCAATGTTCTTTATAGCATCTCTAGTAAGGGTAAACAATATTATTGCTATTATTTGGCACAACACATTTTGTATGCTTCCACAACTAAATTTCTATATTTATCACTAATTCATGATAAGAAAAAATATATCTTACTTATATTATCTTCATCTTGCAAGTATTTTAGTTAAGTTAATTAGTTGCTTACTTTATTTTTAAATTAAACAAAAATTACAAAAAATATCGGACTTTCATTCCTAATTTAGCATCTTAAGTTTGAGTAAGAATATAAATTACTAAATATTTTGTCATCTAAAACTAATCATTCCCATGGGTTCGATATTCGTGACTTAATCAGAAAAATTTTACATTACTTGATAACGATACGTATACTTGCGTAGTATCGCATATTAAAATATTATAACTGCGTTCTTATTTGCTTCATAGTGAAAAATTTATCTAGCATTTGCTTTCGATCAAATTTTTAGCAGTCGTTGCAAATTAAGAATATCTATTAAGAAAATTAATCGCATACATCGCATTTTACTTCTATCTATATAGAAAGTCTGGATCAGCCAGCCAACCTAGCATTTCAGAAGCGGAAGCGACGCAGAAGTAGGAGCTGAATCACGATTTCTTGCAAGGTTTCACAAGAGCAGGAGATCCTGAGTGAAGAATGGATGGATCTACTGAGATCCAACTTGGGGCATCACGAATCTACTGTTCTAGCGAGTGATTTCTAGATTTCTCTAGGCTTCTTACTCTCTTCCTTTGTCTAGAAGTTTCCTGCATCTGAAGGAAGCTCATAAATTGTTGTCCTAAGTATATAAGGAGTCAGTTCAGATTGTGTTGTCTTCAAATCTCGTGAGTGGTGTCAATTTCCCCTTTGTGGGTTATATCCGAGGAGATGGTAGTGCTCTGGTTGTGTCCTTCACCGAGGTAGTGATTGCATCTTTCCCTTCTACCTTCCCTAAACCCTCTCCTCTCCACTCCTCAATTGTCGAACTCTTCCTCCATAACCCCGATACCAAACCATTCCACTTTCCTACAGATTACTACTTTTATCCCACCTTCCTAACTACATTCAAGCTACTCCCAACCACCCCACTATTGCTACCAACCACCCACATCTTTCCTGCTTGTTGTCCCTATAGTTTCACACCTTCTCCTCGCTGCCACCAGCACTCTGTGACTGTCACCACCCCCGCTAGCCATTCGACCTACCTTGCCGATCTCTACCACCCATTGGAATACATTTAGGAGTGTTCACTTGTGTCATTGGTGTTTGTGTTGTTATTTCTATTCGAGTAATGTTATAATCCTATTTTAATATTAATGAAAGTTTGTTTTTATGTTTTTCGTTGTTTTCCCTTCTAGTTCTGATATCATTTAATATCTAAATCAGGTTCATTCCTTAGTCTTATCATAGAATTTCCCAACATCCACCCCTACCTAATTCACCTCCATCAAAGTTTTCTTCTGATTCCCAACCCAGCCATGCGACCATGAAGAGGTACACCGGACTCGACCAGGGAAGAGATTCAGCGAGCAATTCGTCAGCTATAACAGAGAATAGCATACCTAGATGACGGAAACCAATAAGAGGTTAATTCGTCCCTAATCGAGAGAGTCAAAGAGGACAGGAACAAAGAGATTAATCAGTTCCACAAGAATGATCATGGTGACGAGGAAAATCAATCACGCTATTTTGGTATCCAATACCAAAGGAGGCCGAGAGAAGAGAAATATTTGCGTACGTAAGACGTACGCAAAGCTGCGTACGTCTGGTAGGTTACAGGGAGGGTATTGGGCGTTATATCTGCGTTATACCCCCTGTAACCTACCTGTAACTAGTAAGTTTTTCGCTTCTGTTTTCATGTATTTCTAAGTTACAGATAGGTTATCGATAGGTTACAGGGAGGTTACAAGGGGTATAACGCGGATATAATCCTCAATCTCCTCCCTGTAACTTATCTGACGTATGCAAATATTTCTCCCATTATGGAGGTCAGAAGGACTATGACATGAAGATGAATCTCCATGAATTCGAATGAAGCATGGATCCTGAGGAGTATATTGACTAGTTGCAATCAATTGAACAGACTTTTGAATACAAATATGTACCAGAAGATAAATTGGTCAAGCTATCCGCAATTAAGCTGAAGAAGAGCGCTTCTCTACGGTAGGAAAATGTTCAGAGGAAAAGGAAGAGGGAAGGCGGTGAAAAGATCACTACGTGGAAGATGATGGAGAAAGTAATGCAAAAAAAGTAACTCCCACTTCGACAAATTACTATGACTACTGATGTCTAGAAAAGGTTGATTAATTTCCTTTATATTTTCCATATTTTTATAGATGAAATTGCACATTAAATAAAGATATTTTTATGTTTTTCTTGCAGGTACAACGAGTATTAGAAGTGAAGCAAAGTGGAAAAGAAATTGACCAAAGAGAATGTTACTTGGAGCTAAAGAAGACCCAAGTGACTGGCTCCTTGGCGCAAGAATTTTGTGCGCTTAGGCGTCAGTCCCAACCTAGGAACCCGAGAGGCTGGCACGCAGTGGGCACCTTGGCCCCACTACCCCAGCCCCTTGGCGCCATATTCTTGAGTGTGGGCAACTAGGAGCCCACACCAGATTGGCAGACAGAGAGCCTGACACCTAAGCATCAGCACATAGGCGCCAGAAACTACATGGCCAGTTTTCAAGAGTTCTTCCACAAGTTGCAAAGAGTCCAGGAAAATTCGGAACCAAAAAAGATGAATTCTTGAGAAGAGAAAGTAGATTGAGCAAATTTAAGTCTTGCAATTTACATAACACAACTTAGACACTAACGGTGACTTGGATAACTTGACCAAGGCAGCTATGGATGTAAATTCAATATGTTTAATTTATTTCTCTGCTTTCATTAAATCAAAAAAATAGAGCATAGGGAGTGGTCCACTTATTCACCTTGCACAATTATAATACAGAGAATAAAAACAAAAAATGTCCAGATCATTTCATCCCATCAGTAAAGTTGAGATTTGGCATTCCATACTTTCCATGGAGTACTGATTTTATACATGAACACAAATATATTATACAAAATTTTATGCTTGTACTAATAAAACTACTTTTTTCCTAATAGTTTGTAACTTTCATATAATAGTCTTTTTTTTTTTTTTTTTGGTTAGAAAATGGCCATGGTTCTCTCCTCATTTCTCTTCAATTAGACGTGCCACAAAAACAAGTGCTTATTTCTCTTCCAATCGTGAATGATTCCAATGATTCTACCCCCTGTTATCACCATTCCCTCCCTCCAGATCCATCTGACGCAATACTTATCACTGTCACACTCACTAATGTTCTTGGTAACCTCATTGTTCTACACTCCCTCTTCTCTTAACTAAGAAGCCAGGTGATGATGCTCGTCCAAAACCACCTCAATAATCACTCAATCTCTTAACATAACCTATCAGACACTTGACAATTAAGAAGATGACAACAACTTTGGCTTCAAAAAATTTAATATGGGCATCTTTTGTGATTAATCTTAGTATATTGTATTAGGATGTAGCTCTTAATGATTAAGTCAGTGTCTTTGAGAAATACCAAAGTTAGAAGTAAGGCCGGCACATAGCATATTTGTGCTTGCAGGATTGTTAACAACAACTAGCAGCCATATTGAACTTGTCTTGCGCTTTAACATAACGCCTACTTGCCCTATACTTGGCACAACTTGTTTCTCTATTTCTCTCTCCTTCAACATATATGTTTGTCTTCTTGCTAAAGGCTGAAGTGAAAGCACAAATTTTGAGGCCAAATGTGCAAGGTTCCGAAAGAATGACAAAAAAAGACTGATCCTGTGTCAATAATTGCATTTATTAAGCAATTTGATTTCATGGAAAATGCAGTTCATGTACTTAAAGCAAGCTGTAAATTGAATTCGACCATTAAACACACTTTTTAAGTTAAAAGAAAAATACTGTCAGAAATTTATTAATCACAAACTAATGCCAAAGATAGTTAGAAACATTACAACTAAAAATGCCTAAGTGCAAGTTGATGATGCAAAAAATGTTAGTTTAAGACTGAATAGCTAGTTTCAAAGTGATATATATATCTGGTTGTACCTTTTTCCGGCAACTAAGATCCAAGACAAGCATCTGCTTGCCAACAATACGAACAAGCTGTTTGAGCCTCTCGAGAACAACTCTTCCATCCCTGAAAACATGCTACAAAACAGACGGCTTTTCACGATAGCAGATTTGAAATGAACCAATTTCGGAGCTTGCAATAAAGAAAAAAGTTGTCTTTAATAATCATTTAGCTAGTGTGATCAGTTATATAACCAATGGGACTAGAACCACTTCAAGTGAGGATAATCTAACTCTAGAAAAAAAAATGAAAATAATGCGAGGAATCAAAGGAGAAGTAGCATAAAAATAACATAAAACAATATCTGATATTGAGCATTGCAATGACAGTACTACGTTGAATAAATTAACCCCAAAAAAATATAAAAAAAAACTTCTTACTGATGTAACAATGACATGGCTAGCTCCTTCCTCTAGATAATGGAGGGCATTTTCAGAATTGATACCACCACCAACTTGCATACCACCTATAAGTTGTAGCTCCACCAAAGTAAAATAAAAATAAATAAGGAACCAATAAGCGTACTTAATAGCCCAAAATTTTATATATACAGTAGAATAAGCTATGGAAAAAGATAACATCAAAACATTTTCCAACACTAACAATTACAAATATCTATTAAAGTGAGAAATATATCACAACAGATTTCGTTGGTAAAAAATTAATGCGTAGCTTTATTCCAATTTCGAAGTACTGCAGAAATATAAATTACATGTTAGAGACAAAATTTGTGAACCTCAAGCTAAAATTTGATCTACAACTTGAATCTATGCAAAAAACAAAATCCCCCTGAAAGAATCTAATAAGGCACAAATAGAACCTTGATTTATAAATAAATACACACAAGTGCATAGCTTTTAGTTTATAATCAACCCTCCCTGCTTAATGGACAGCTATTTACCATCATCATATGACTTGACCCATGGTACATTAGAGGACCTATTAGAGGTGTGCACTATTTGGATAAAGTCAACCAAGCCAAACCAAAGCTTATTTAATTGGTTTAACTCGGCTGTTAATATATTAGTAAATATTATTTTGGTACAAGTTGTTATTTTGACTTTGCTTTTTGGTTTTATTGGTTGGGCTTTTAGCTTTTATAAACCGAACAAACCAAAAACTGAATTATAATAATTCTTCAAATATTAAATCCATAAAACCATATAAATAAATAAAAGACATAAAGATCAACGCAAATATTATTTATTCGACATGCCAAAATTATCAATTTTTAACAAAGATTACTAAGTTTCTTATTAATATATCTAAGCTAAAGATAATTAAATTCATTGTTGAAGTTAATTATATGATGGTTCTTCCAAAACCAAACCAAATTAACCAAAATAAAATTCAATTAGGTTTAACTTGTTTGAAAAATAGTGTGTTCGGTTCAATTGTTAAAGTTATACAACTAAAACAAATGAGGTTAGCTAATTATCCAAATAAACCAAATGCCCAACACAAGAATCAAGTGACCCAAGAGATTTAGCCTAGGGAAGACGGGGCAATTACTAAATTTAGGTTAGCCAAATTGAGCCAATACCACCCATTATTGGTCAAATAGACTTGATCCAATAATGATCCAATGACTCATTATGGTCCAATACAGCTTTAGTTTGACCCAATTAGTTTAGGTTAACCTAGTTCATCCCGAATTGACCCATAATGCAATGTTGTTAAAAGTGCGCTTCACGAGCAAAGCAAAGCCAAGCGTGCGATGCTCGCTTCGCTTTGCTAAAGCGTGCTTCAAAACGCTAAAGTTAATTTGCGAGTTTGTTTTGCAATTTTTAAGTTTTTAATTATTACAATAAACTATTAGAAATTGTTCGAAATCTTAATTTGTAGGTTCAGCCTCAACGTTTTAGCCTTTAATTTAGAAATTTTATCACATTCTTTTCTATTTATATCAACTTTTAAGCCATACATTCTATTTTATAATCGTTACTAACTGTATTTATACATTATTAATTTTACTTAAATATTAATAGTTTTATATAACCTATTAGCACTTTGGTTAATAAAAGCGCCGCTTCACTCTGTGTCTGTGCTTTGAAGAAGAAATAAAGCCTTGTGCATTGCATTGTGCATTGTGCATTGCGCTTTGATAACACTGTCATAATGCATTTGAGGACTTAAAGATCTAATTGAATTACCCAAAGGCAGATTAGAGCAAGTGATATATGACGACTCATGTTATTCTAATATGACTTCATGAGTTGTACTTTATATTTGGAGAAATATTTTTTCATGATAAAAGGGGTATTGGTAAAGATTAAAACTGAAATAACTTCTCCATGAAGACATAAAACGGATTTAAAGTAGCTTCACAATAATGACTCCTAAATTCAGCTCTTTAAACAGTAACATAATTTTTTATTCATAAATCATAGAACATGAAAATTCTATAAAAGGAAGAAGAAGAGATATGCACTAAAACCAGCACTTTATTCGACTACTTATCTCTTTAGAATCAATGATTTTGTTGACAATTTAAATTCAGTTATCTTGAGGATATTTTAGCGACTATCTTTCCATCGAAGTTATCGTATATTTTTATCCTTTTTTTACTTTTTTTATATTTTTGTCCTTTAGTATTTTTGTATTTTAATATTTCATTTCATAGTTTCGCAACATATTTGCTTGTTATAATTGCACTTTATATTTCTTTTCAATACCATCAATGCTTAATATTTTTGGGTAGAATTCTTGGAAGGTTGGGGTGGGGTGGGGGGTGCGGGTGCGGGCTCATGTTATTTTAATATATTCTTATGATTTAATATTGGGCCAAATACATTTCCTTGATAAAAAAAAGTATTATTTAGGATTTAAAATGGAATTGAAGTGGCTTCTCCATGAAGACTCCTAAATTTAGGCCTTTAAATGATGCATAAGTTGAAATACAATCTTAACTTTATAAATTATAGAAGATTAGAAATCAGAAAAAGGAAAAAGAAGAGAATACATTCAAACCCACACTTTATGTATTGTATTAAGGGGTACCTTCTCATTTTGTTAAATTTTATGATTTGAACTTCCACAAATACCTTGGTGCTGGAATGAAATATAAAGTTAGTTGATCTTGTTCGATAAGGCTTTTGTGGTCTTCTCCACATGATGCGCTTGGTGGCCATTTCATTAAAATAATATTTGGATTTTCCCTAACACTACTCCATCAACTAACATAGACCTAGCTTAGCAAATGATATAAACAAGAAAAGGTTTCATGAAAAGCTTACTCCCAAGCAATACAATGTCCAATATCAAACCTAATGCATTAGTTTCAATTTTCTGATCAATTTACTGTCTCGGTATAATACTGCACAGCACAAAATAATTATATTGGATCTCTAGCCTCAAAGATTTCATAGCATCAAATGAAATGTTCATGACCAAGAAGCCTAGCTCAAGGGTATAAACTTGCATGAATGATAGACAAATGAAAGACATTATCTTGAGGTAAAAAGGCTTTCAAATGGATGATTCATTTTTTTTATGTTCAAGCCAATTTCTATGTAAGAATAACTTTGACTCAAGTATATTTTTCTAAATCCCAAACTTTTGCTTATAAATAAATCATATTTTATCTATAGGATAATCTTCTTGACGTGTTGCATTCTCAGCAGTAAAGGTACAAAAGCTTATAAATTCTTCAGAACATTTACTGTCAACGGCCCAGGAAAAAAAACGAATCAGATGTAAATACTCAGTTTTTCACAATATTTAAAGAAGAATATCATAAATAAATAAATAAATACAAAATTTTCTTTAACTCTATTCAGATTTAATAGCCTTTAAGCAAAATGAAATGAGATTTCAATATGCTGCTTTTTATAAATATTATCAAATCCAAAAAGGTGAATCAACACATGATACTTAACAAACGCGTGGAAAGGGAGAGTGGGGTCGTTACCAGGGTAGGCATGTAAGGCCTCTGTGGCTGCAGATTTGCTCGTTTCATCACCATCAAGCATTATTACATGCCCACCTCTTAGTCCATCCTGCTTGTACAAATTTGCAAACTCCGCTGGAGACTTGTCAGATTCAAAATTGGTTATAAGAGTGTCCTTTACAGCTGCATCCTGAAGTGTGGAACCCACAATTTGTTTTACCTTGCCCTAGAACCACCAAATGCACTTAATTGTTTAAGATAATAATAGATTAACCAAGTTTAAAAAGCCTTCCATTACATTGACAACATAAAAAAAAAATTGTTTATATTTTTCAAAGAATCACACTAAATTACTGAAATTGAATAAATTGATACCCACAGGAAGCAAAAGATTTTGGAATGAATTGGGACAGCAAAAAAAATTCTGAAGATAGAATTACCACTTCATCAAAGAGAAAAAAAGTGAGATAGCACAGGTGAAATGAAAGTGAATGCAGATAAACCTTAAAAAAATGTAAGTACTTGCAACAATATCTTTAAATCCATATCCCATATAAATATAAAAACAATAACTTTAAAGATGCAAATTCACCTACGTTTTCTTTTTTCACCAGATAAAGTAAGCATAAATTTATAAACATAAAATAAATGACCACTAAATGTGGAGCTTCCATCAAGAATTATCACACCATTCATGCAAAGAATGAATAAATAATGGCCATCACATAGCCAAACTCGATAAAAAAATGCTAATAAGAATCAACGCTGCTCAACTTCCAAATTTGAGCCAAACTTCAAACTTGAGATGGGTAAGAAAGGAAACATTGTGACATAAGAAGACCTATATAGATTTTTTAGGTGTTTTAGGAGATTCTAAAATAACTCATATGTAAGAGATGATTTAATAATAGAGTGAGAAAGTACAAAATGTAAAGCAAAAGAAATATAATTTTGAGTGGTGGGTTGAGATAAATACTTCTAAAACATAATATTATTATGGGAAAGCCAGAAATTCTTGCAAAGAGAGGAGTGGACAAAACGAAACTAAGCTTTTGATGATGCATATAATAGACTTGATATTGCGTAAGGGAAAAAAAGAAATGTAGAATAAATTAAACATGCAAAAAATAAATATATAGGCTAGTGGAGATAGTATAATCTTAATTAAAGATGGTGAAACAATAACAACAAGGAAAACAACAAGTCTTTATCCTACTATATATAGATTTTAAAAAGGAATGGTCGGAGGCTACTAGACGAGTCCTGATCATCCCTAGGTTTGCTAAATATTCGAGTACCACACCCTATACATGGGAGGATTCGAACCCGCGACCTGAGGGGACTTATAACCTTCAGAGAGGTTGCTCTACCAACAAGTCACGGTACTCGCGCGTAGACATGCGTGCGCCCGCATGCGTACGCGCGCGCACACACACACACACAGATATATATATATATATATATATATATATATGTATGTATGTATGTATGTATATGTATGTATGTATGTATCATGATGTCGTCTGCAGTCGAGAGCTCTGCTAGGTTTCAGATGGCGATTTCGGTCGCATTTGATTCTACCACTCGAAGGAGAGGGGTTCACAACTCGTTTCGTCGACTCTCGCTCCGTCGACTAGCATCTGCGTCGACATCGGCATTGGCGTCTCGTGTTTTCTCGTGCCTGTGTCGTGTGTCTGCGACTTGGTTTCGATGTCGCGCCTACCTGCTTTTGAGTTTACGCCCGACAGTTACGTTTTCTTCTGTTTTGATGTTGTTTCATTCTTCTGTTGCGTCTGCGCCTGACAACTTCTCTCCCTGCCAACACTCTTCCTTTGCGTTCAGGCAGGTGAACGTCGACAGCCCTCCTTACTCTCATGGTGCTTCCTTCTTCTTTGGTTGAACCGGACAAAGCCTCCTTTGCCCGCGTGGTGGGTAACCCTCAGATGAAGTCCACGGTGGTCTTCCCCTCAAGCTATAAGGATTGTTGCGATGGTACAGATGATTGCCCTTTTGTAAGAAGGGAAGTAGGAAATGTGGGAAAGGAGTAATCTTCTTCTCTAGCTCAAAAATTTCAACCCTGAAGAATAAATTCAAGTTTGCTCTTATTGGAAAATTTCAGTGGGGGCACTCACCTATAAAAAATATCAGAAAGAGTG
>NW_018165227.1:888792-908937 GCF_001263595.1 Phalaenopsis equestris
TAAACTTGTAAGCAAGTAGAAAGTGAGACTCATGGATGAGAGACATGTGTCGATTCAACTAACCGTGGTTGAAGACTACTCCCGAATTTTCTCCAATAAATATCTTAATATCGCAGGCAAATCAATGAGTTACTCAAGTAGTCTCCTGATTTTGACCCAAATCATGAAACTCCGACTGTATAAATATGGTTTAGTCTACCTGGTCTCAAGCTGCACTTTTTTCATCATCAGGTTTTCTACTCTATTGGGGTCATCCTTGGGGACCCTATGAAGCTAGATTTACCCACTTTTAATCTAACCATAACTTCAGTGGCACAGCTCATAATGGATATTGGCAACAAATCGTCATGAAACTCAGACCTCCATATTAAACCCACCGTAATATGTTTGGGCATATCTCTGATAAATGTCACAAACTCCACCCTAATTTGAAATTCAAGGTTCAAGTGAATATGGAAGTCTTATGGATGATACTTTGGTTACTTCGGGTAATGGTACGCTCCTTACCAATTTGTTAGTTGAATCCCTTCCGAGAACTAGAGCCAGAGGCAGAACCAGATTGGGATAACCCTCACTTTTTCAAAGCCCTAGTGATTTTGGGTTTTTTTATTTTTATATGTACCATTTTTGACTTTTTGAGGGTGTTGTACCGTGGGTTGGGTGTCTATTTTTGGGCCCACCCATACAACCTATCTATGTATTTTCTCTTTAATGAATTAGCCCTTGGGCTTTTTTGTATATATATATATATATAGACATACATATATATATGTATATGTATGTATGTATATATGATATATATATATGTATATATATATATATATGTATATATATATCTCCTCCTTACTCTCCCTATACATCTCCATCAAACCTCTCAATAAATGTATAGTTTCCATGGTAAACTTACTCGACATGAATAAAAAATTATATTGAAAAATTTTTATATCACGCCATAATCTATGTTCAATTACTCCCTCACATAACTTTAATGCATGACACATTAACTTAATTCCTCTATAATTTGCAAACTCAAATGCATCATCCCTTTATTTCTAAAAACATAAACAAATATATAGTTTCTCCACTCATCGGGCATCTTTTTAATTTTCAATATATTACTAAAAAGTTTTGCAAGCAAAAAAATTATCATATCTCCTAAATATTTTCACACTTCTATCAGGATACTATCAGATACCAACACCTTTTCACATTTCATTTTATTAAAGTTTCCTCAACTTCTGTTTTACTAATGTGATAGTGCAAATAAAAAATTTTATTATTATTTATGATATTAAGATCACTAAATTCGATTCTATTTCATAAATTTAATTGAAAAGATTATCAAAATATCTCAGTCACCTATATCGAATATTCTCATTTAATAAAAATATTTTTAAATTTTTATCCTTAATACACTTTACTTGAAATAAATCATTCCTTTACTTATTACTTTGCTTCGTGGTTTATACATACATCTTTTACTGTTTTTCAATAACAAATTTATTATAAAGATCACTAAAAATAAAATTTTTAGTATCACAAATTATTCTCTAAAACTCCATACGGAATACCTTATATTTTCTTCCAATTCTCTATGTTTTTACATCTAAACCAATTTTTATAAAAAACTACTCATTTTTAAAATTTTCTTGCACATTATTATTTCATCACTAATTATTTTTATTCATAAGAATTTTCTTTTTGATTCTTCAAGCATATAATTTGCAACTTACTTAATAATACTTGTTACATTATCCCACATAATATTAACTTCTTCATGAACATTCCAAATCTTAAGATCTTTATGTTTACTATTAAAATAATTTTATATGTATTTTAAGTGCCTGCATATAATTCTATAATAACATTTTATTGTATTTTTATCTTCCCGCTCTTCATTTTAAAATTCAAAACCAATAATCGATGTTAGATACTTAAATTTTCACTTAGAATGGTCTTACAATCTAAACGACTTATTTTTCTATAAGAAAATAATCAATTTGTATTTTATTAAATCCAATATTATAAGTGATAATATGTTCATCTCTTTTTCTTGAATAAAGTATTAGCAATAACAAAGTCATAAGCTAAAGCAAAATCTAATATGACTATCTTCTTCATTAGTTACTCCAAAACTATAACTATCATGAATATTTCTAGGATCTCCTTCAACAAAAGTTTTTTCTTCAAGAAGTTATTTATATTAATTCTTCTAAGTCATTCGAAAATTTTTCTCTTAAACATATATATATATATATATAAATATATATATATATATATATATATATCTAAATCTGCTTGGAGAGCATAATCACTTAAATATTAAAAATCTTAATATCAATAATAATATTTAGAAATATAATTCTATTTGTAATTCTAATAAGTTTCCAATATTATCTTTCAAACTTATATCTATAATTACACCTACATTATTTCTAGTAGAGAACTTCTACCTGAATATCAAAGTTTAAAACCTAAGCTCTCAATCTCCTCAGCATTTTCTCTAACTCATTTAGCTTCTTGAATACATAAGATAATTACTTCCTATGAATCATATCTACTAATTTCATTCATTTACCTATAAAAGTATCTATATTCCAAGTTTATTACCTAATATTAGTTTTATAAACTAACTTTTTGTTGTTTGTATTCGTTCATAATATGAGAACTCTTACATATTTAATATTACGCTCAGGTGTCGGTGTTGCCGCCCTTGCATACTTATTAGTGTATTCATGTCATACAGCGCGCCATTTAAGGGGCCACCGTAGCATTGACAAAGATGATAAAACAATAGAAAAACGAAAGTACTACTTTAAAAATTATTAAATCAAAGCTTTAACTAAGTAATATTATTGAAAGAACATAATAAAATAAGTAATGAGAGTTATTAGAAATTAGTTCAAAAAAGTGCAATTGAATTTAAAATAGATGCATAAAAGCATCGAGATTTTGAAAGTAACGGTTGATATTGTATGGGTTGGTTCACAAGTTTTCCCATGAGATTCACATGACAGAAGAATTTTTAAACTACCATTGAGAAACAAATGAGATTTTCAAAATTATGGTAATTCCGAGAAATGATCAAGCTCACAGATCAAACAAATGAAGTTATGGTACTGAGTAGGAAGATAAACCTTACAAAACTATATTGATATCAAAGAATTTATTTAATTTTAAACCATGGAAATTGACAATATGCATGATTTTATGTTAAGACAATTAATGCAAAAATAGAAAACAGACATTGTGAAGACGATTAATATTTATACTAATCCTAAGAAGATATATGATAGAGTGTAATAAGAATTTGGTGGGCATCTAGAAAAGAAGATATGTATGATAAAGCACCATATAATATTATAACCATGAGATGACCATGGAATTCCTAATCAATATAGTTTATATGGAGAATTAATATTAAATTTGAATCTTTTCTTTTTTTTATAAAGATATTGTAAGAGATATTCAATATATAAACTTGCCATATGTTCTTCACATGGAATAATTCAAATCGGACAGAGAATAAATCACAAATTAAAACAATGAAAAAATTATTTAAAAGCTAAATAGCGCAGAATTAGTAGAAAAAAGAATTAGTTATATGATAAGAAAATGTGATATTACTAATTGGTAGGCAATATTATTAAAATATAAAATAATATATAGGTGATAGATTTAAATACTTTGAATTTATTGTATAGAAGGACAAGGATATAGATGAATATAAAACAACCAAGGTTTGGACATTTAAAGGTCCAAACCTTGGTTGTTTTATATTCATCTAAATCTAAAGAGGTTTGGACATTTAAAGGTCCAAACCTTGGTTGTTTTACATTCATCTAAATCTAAGAAAAAGGTTTGGACATTTAAATCTAGAGATAAAAAATAAAAAAAAAGGTTAGGACATTTAAATAGTCAAATACTTCGTAAGTTTCATCTAATAATCAACATTTTAAAAAGTGAAAGTGTGAAGCAAAGTTTGACTTTGGTGTAGAAGGAACTAATAATGTGTAAGCTTCATCATCTTAATTTTATATATTCTAAAATATTAAAAATATGTTATAGTAATAAAATTTAAGAAAATTTAAAATAAGCAATTTGTTTATGCTTGAAAAATACAAGTACATTACCATTTTAAAAATCTCATAAATTTAACACATCAAATTATTAACATTAATTTATTTTGAAATAAAATTATTATAACAACCAAATATATAAAGCAAGCTTAAAATAAATTTAAGTTACATCAATCGAATAGTGATGACAAATTACAATTAAACCATCAAGATTTAGTTGTGACTCATCCTTCAAATTGTAGACACTAATAAAATATAGGTGCTCTAAGTGGGCCAATGGGAAAAAGAACTAAGAGTAAATAAAATGAAAAGCAACAAATATGTGTCACTACTCAAGGTAGAAGCTAAAAGAGAGAATAAATAAGATGATATACAAGTGGAGTTGTTAGAAAAGCGATGTTGATACCAACATGATTTTAAAGGTCTATTTGGGGCAGCTGCAGCTTATCCAGCTTCTGCTGATAAGCAGTTTATCCTGATAATCTGTTGATGATCAGCTGATCCGGATAAGCTGTCTGGCTGTTTGGTTGGCGCTTATGGAAAACAGCTGATTCCGAAAAATTGACCATTCTGCCCCTATTCTGAATAAGCAGTTTAGCTGTTTGGTTAGTGTGTTTTGTAAACAGTTTATTTGGAAAAAAATTTTAATTAAATGAATAATCTGTGTAGCAGAATTTGTTCTTTTCACAACAAAATTAAAGATCACTGTTCAGAGAAGAAAATACCAAAAAGATCATTTATATTTACATAACTAAAACATAGCCGATCACATCAAACGAATATGTGACACACACAAAAGTCAAACGCACCTGCACATACTACTACAAAGTATAATAAGAGCCCATAAAAAAGAAAAAATAACATGTTAAAATGATAAGTAAAAACATGATAATGTTAATTTTATAATGTAGCAGCATATCACGGCCCATGCCACCAGTATCTGACACTCCAGAACCCTGAGCAAACATGTCTGACTGTGATATCGAAGAAACGTGAGAACTTGAATCACTTGTGTGGCGTTCTCCCGTTGTCGTATTATTGAACTCCTAGCAATTGTGTCCAATTGAAAGCAGGTAGAAATAGTTCCACTGTCGGCCCACCTGAAGAATTTTCAGTCGTCCGGTCCTTGTCCCCACCGTGGGCACCTGTAGAATTGTCGCCCGTAACTATGCGTCTGTCGTGATGTAAAAAGCAATGACGGTAGCCCACATCGACACATCATTTGCTCTGACTTCCCTAAATATCTCGAGCTCATTGTTCTACAATTAATATAAAAAAATGTTGATCAGTCAAATACTAGAAAGAATAAAAAAAAAACTCAAGAAAAAGTTAGTAAATTAAAATTTTTATTAGATAAATGATTGTTGGAATCTAATTAAAAATTAAATTAGATAAATGATTTAGAGTTATTTTTGGAATCTTGATAAAGTTTTAGTGGAGTTTGGAGAGTATATAGTGCTACAAGTGCGGTACCATAATGCTAGTTCTTATAAGGTAATATTATTTCAAAAACTCAAGGAAAAGTTAGTAAATAAAAATTTTTATTGATTTCTCAATGAATCGAGTACAAGTCTATTTTTGCTTAACGTATAAACTTTATGTTAATCAGATGCTAGTGCTATGTTCATCGAATCCTTGTGGTTTTATTTTTAATGCACAGGAAGAACAATAATGATAGAATGAATTCAAATCTGCAAGTGTAGATATAAGAAAAAAAGTCTATCCTTAAGTGAATAACGGTTCAGAAAATTCAATATCAAATTTCCATTGTAGATCAAACAAACAGTTTTCAAAATAATCACATCTTAAAAGCTGGACATGCTTAAAATATATGGCAGTTCAGGAAAAAAGAAAAAAAAATGGTAACATAAGCACTACACTTTCAACTTTTTTTTATGTATAATACATGAAAACTTCACGAGTATTACAAAATAACTATAGCGCACATTTTAAGACATGTTTCGTATGTATGACGCCTGGATCGCTAATGTATGAAGCCCGATCGCGTAACTTTTAACTATGTATCTTTTAGCTATGTATCTTTTAGTTTAGTATTGCAAAATAACTATAGCGCACATTTTAAGACCTGGTACTTAGGGTCAGCTTTAGCCTTTTATTATATTATTGTTGCCAAATTCTATCAACACAACATCAAGATGCAAACCTAGGAAAAATGAAATGTACCTTTCCCATGTCACCAAAAGTTACAATTTGCTGTAAAGAATCTTGGCCAGGATATGGAGAAGCCTTAAAGATATACGATCGGCTCCAAACATAAGAACCATTAAATAACCTATGTCCGAGCTTGTAAGATGGTTAAAAGAGAACAAATCCTGATATTTATTTTATGCAAAAAGGAATCTTGTTTCACCTGTATGAATAGAAATAAGGGTCCAACGAAGTCACACATATAGATGAAAAGAGTGATTCGCATTGGAATCAATATGATTAACAATCAGATCAATGTTGAAATTAAAAGAGTAAGATTTACCAATGCAAAAAATTTGTTAAAAAATTTCAATCCCTGCATTTCCAAAAAAAAGTGAAAAGTACGAGTCTTGTTATACACACACTTTTAAACACCATAATAAGCAAAAAAAAAAAAAATTCTCTCTAAGTAGAATAATATATTAGTATCATAACTAATGGATATATTAAAAAAGAATATATTAACATCCTAACATGATAAAAAATGTATATTATGCCTTTATATTATGCAAAATGTATATTATGCCTTTGCTGATATCATGACCGGAGAATATCATCTGTTATTTGTTCTCGTAAAGTTGTCATCTCTGATGCACCTTCACCCTCTCGAGTGCATACATCTTCTGAGCCAAATTCTTCATGTATTGGACGTCCCACGTGATATTCAAATGCTTCATGAGGGATTTGCATTGAATCATCTTCTAAAATGGCAAACTTCGTATCCGATCTGGAAGGGTGGCGTCGGATGAAATTGTGTAGCGCCATTGTGCCAACAACTATTTGTACTTGTTTTGCAAAAGGGTAGGACGACATATCCCGTAATATGACCCACTTCTTCTTCCACACTCTGAACGCTCTTTCAATTACCCCGCGTAATGAAGAGTGTCTTTTGTTAAAAACTTCTTTTTTGCCTCGTGTGACACCACTAGATCTTTCAAAATCAGGAATGTGGTACTTCGTATCTGGATAGGGCTTCAGATATCCCCTTTGTAACGGATATGCAGCATCAACCAAATAGTATTTACCCGGGCGTGGGTATGGAAATTCATGTCTCAAGTTTCTGGTAGTGAACTTGAAAACACGACTATCGTGGGCGCTTCCTTCCCATCCAGTCATTCTTCTGGTGCATCTATTGTGCGCTTAACTGGATCTCATCCTATTCCTGTTGATCCCCTTTTTAGTTCTTTCCATAGTTTCCAATCATTCTTTAACTGGTCTCATTTGTTCTTCAGCCTCTCTAGCTTTACTCATTGAGTTCTGTCAGATTAATGGATAAGCATAAAATGTTTCTTTTCATGACAAAAAAATCACAAAACAAAAGAACAATGTAAA
Organism: Phalaenopsis equestris; assembly: GCF_001263595.1. Taxonomy (NCBI): domain Eukaryota; kingdom Viridiplantae; phylum Streptophyta; class Magnoliopsida; order Asparagales; family Orchidaceae; genus Phalaenopsis; species Phalaenopsis equestris. The sequence goes on from NW_018165227.1 coordinate 896,412, forward strand.
TATCTATTTTGGGAAATGTAAATATGAATAACACAAAGAAAAGAGGACAAACTGTAGTTAGGGAAATATAAATGCTAAATGCCAAATTGTAAATGCTGGTGTAAATGGAAAGATCTACTTTGGGAAATATCTACTTTGAGAAATGTGAATGCCAAACTGTACATTCATAGAAAAGAGGACATAACACAAATAATAATATTTATTATTATTTTTTTAAACTTCACTGAAGTTTAAAAATTTTTTAAACTTCACTGAAGAACTTTATCAGGTGTGGTTAAATTCCTACATGGTAAGAACTGTGAGATCATTGGACCTAGTCCCACAACAAATACATGAAAACCATGTTGGTATGACAAATGTCAAGTGGTTGGCCTTCTCCCATATTCTTAAAAGCTTTTGGGTTAAAATAGGTCAGACCACTAGTATGTCGAACTAAACATTAGTTCTCACTAGGTCCATACACAATAATAAGCAGTAGCCAAGTTCAGGTTTGGCTAGTATCGAGTAGTTCATGCAATTTGTAGTTCCATAGGTTTTTTTTGTCCTCTAACATAGTTAGGAAAGGTTTATAAGCGGGTGACTTCAATGGTTCCATATGGTTGAGTGGGCACCTCAAGTATGATATATAGTGATGTCGAAAAAAACTTTCATTTGAGAGGATCCATGGTTGATTTGGCGAGCTCACATGTTTGAAAGGTCATTAAGACACATGAGAACATTGAATCAAGTCCCACAACGTATAGGTGAAAAAACCTTGGTGAAGAAATACCAACTAGTTAGCCCCCTTCAATAGGCTCAATCTTTGAGTTGATAACCAATTTAACCGCAAGCATAACAAAACTAATTTTAATGCCCATTTGACACATACTCCTTAAAACTAAATATTCAACATGAATCATATATATCAACTATATTAATTCATCTTTTATCCCCATATTAACCTAACAAGCCTATTTTTTGTTCTATTTTCTTCAATAGTTACGATTCTCACCATCTATCTAATATAATCATCTCTTTAAGCTTATCAAACATCCTACTTAACATCCTCCATGATATATCTAATTGCACAATACTCCTAACTCCATGGCTATACTCCTAACTCCACGGCTAACTTCCACTTCAATCACCCTTTCTAAAAACGATCCCCTTATCTATATCAATAATATTTTATAAATAAAATAAAAAAAAATTAAACTTATTTAAACTTATCAAATCTGGTAAGAACCATTCCAACTATTATTCTAAAATGGCAATGCAACAAAGCCAGGTCAAAACCACACCTGATGAAGTTTATTTCCCGGATAGTTGGCTTGTCATGTTAGTTGGCTCATCAACTATATTCAATTGGGCTTGTCATATTTTTTTATGAATGTAAACAGATTCCAAATACAAACTCAAAGCAATCAGGATCGAATATTCACCTTCGAAGAACAACGGTGTGCAATCAAAGCAAGACCGGGATTCCAAACAAGCGTCCGGCTTCGAACGGATCCGCAAGATCGGGATACAGAATAGCGAGACGAGAAGAAAATCCGCAAGATCCGGCTTCGAACAGAGAAGATCCGGCTTTGAACGGAGAAGATCCGGCTTCGACGGGAGCGAGACGAGAAGATCCGGCTTTGACGGGAGCGAGAGTAGAAGATCTGGTTTCGACGGCAGCGAGAGGAGAAAATCCGGCTTCGAGGAGAACGAGAGGAGTAGATCCGGCTTCGACGGGAGCAAGGGTAGAAGATCTGGCTTCGACGACAGCGAGAGGAGAAGATCAGACTTCGACGACAGCGAGAGGACAAGATCCAGCTTCGACGAGAGACCGAGGACAAGATTCGGCTACGACGGGAGGGAGAGGAGAATATACGGCTTCGAACAAGCGAGAGAGGTCGCGGGAGAGGCCAAGGAAAAAGGCAAGGTCACGGGAGAGGCCAAGGTCACGGGTAGCGATCAATCAAGGTTAATGCGGAAATAATAATCGCGAAACGCGGACCGCGGGGGTCAGCCCGCGGTCCACGTGTTTTAGAAATTCAAAAACGCTTTTTTAAATAATCTCTTAATAAGTGTGAACCAAACGGCATGGCGGCGTTTTCAAAATGCCGCCCGCACTTATAAGCTGCCCCAAACGGGCCCTAAGTTTTTGTCTTGCAAATTCAGGAGGAGGATTTTGTTTTTTGATAAATGAAGGGTTTAAATTTTTTTTTTTTTTTTCCTTTTTTTTAACTATTTTGATTTCCTTCTCTTTCTTTCAAATAAATAAAATATTGAATTAGATTGCCAAAATTCAAGAGAAATTAAGCTTACCATGCTTAAACTTTATACCACAAATGCTTTAAAATTCACTCTTAGCGCCTGTGGTGACTACCGTGCTTTAAAGTGTGCATTGAAGCATAGTTTTTTAATAACTAGAGATAAGATAATATTATCAAAACTTAAAAATTATATTTACAAAAGTGCAGTAGAAACAATTATGTGGTATGAGTTTGACTATTGGGTAATAAAGAATTTACTTGTAGACAAGTTGGGCTTGATAAAAATAAGAACGTAAAAAAGAATGTTTAAGAAAAATATATGATAAATTAAAAGCTATGAATGCAATAGAAAGGACTTATGAGTAGCATCTGTTGAAGAAGTGGCAAAAATAGACTTAAGTTGATTAGGGAAAACGTAGAAGATACACTAACATGATATGGAGATAATTAGTCCTAAAATATTAGTATGAAAAAGGGGAGACTAAAGGTACTAGATTTTAAGTTTGTAAAAAAGTTTGATAAGTTTATCAATTCATACAACACTTGAAAAAAATTTGAATGGACAATGAAGGTTCATTAACTCCATACCCAAAAAATTGGAGTGAGGTTAATGAACATGAAGATGATATTATTACTAAATGCTTTCTCCAATTTATGCCATACTGGAGTAAGGACATATATTGATGCGCGGTCCTCAGATGAACCCAACCTTATGTATATCGATGCACGTTCTAAAGTGGACTGCACATTGAATGGAACTTGTTATTCCTGCAACACAGTTGTAACATAGTGAAAACAGTGCTTTGAAGATGGGGACAGGACAAAAACAGAACAAGACAATAAAAACATACCCAGAAGTTTGTTCCTTGTAGGAAATGGAGATATCCTCCATATTCCTGTCTGCCGGATCAATGCTAGATTCATGTACATCAATCTTGATGCCTAAACACATGTTATTAACCATTAATATTAGAGATATCCAAAGCAAGGAAAAAAAAAAAGCAGAATTTTACTTCAAATTTATTGGTTCCTTTCAAAGCAACCAGAGAAGTTGTGCAAAAGAGTCAATGACTGCTGCCAATATTCCGTTATATAATTCTAATGCAAAAGCATTTAGAGTTTTTTTTTTTTTTTTTCTTTTTGCTTGCTGATCACAAAATGCAAGCATTTTATAAATGTAATAAAATGAATCCCAAATTTTATGCAATAAACAAGTATTTTGAGTTTGCAATAATAAAACAGGACTGGCCTAATGCATAAAGCTTCCCATCAATTTAACGTAGAGCTTGATACTTTAAAGTATGCAGCCTAATATGGAGGTCTTTTTCATAATTCAAATTAGTGACAAATGAAAATTTTAAGAAACTTCTTTTCTATTTCAAGAAAAACAACTAAACATTCTAAATTAGTATTGAGTGTCCTAGTTACAAACGAAAATTTTAAACAAATTCTTTTCTATTTCAAGCAAAATGACTAGACATTCTTAAATTAGTATTGACTGCCCTTAATTTTACAATCCTTCCAAATAATGGCACTAAACATGATATAGCTAAAATAATATTATTTCCCAAACGACATTACTATGATAATATGATGAAGAAGATGATAGCAATCACAATACTTTCTAATCAGATCAAAATATCGCTAAGCTACTATAAGCCAAACATACTTGATAGACATATACCAGATAAAACAAGTCAAATGTCCCACTATGTGCCTCCTCATGCATGCGACCAAACCATCAACTGCGCCGGACAAGGAACAAAATAATTACATCTTTTTGGAATGTTCTTTGCCATAAAATAAATATATTGAAACTCATATTATTCTTTTGTCAATCAAAATCATCATATTGGTGTTTAATATTACTGTTGAGTGTGATAAACTGTGATATATTGATATTAGTTATTACTAAGACCATTTGTATATATCATATTTGTTTTTCTACAGTTATTCATAACAAAAATTATGTGAAAATTGCTTGGTCATGCACTGATTTTTCAATCATTAATTTAATATAAAAATTTATGTCAGAATTTATTATTTTAAATTAAATTCAGCCCAAATCAAGGCTAATTCAATTTCCTCCACAATACGTAGGATGGCTAACCCTATTTAAGAAATGCAATCAACTAATCCACTTTACATGGTTTAGCCAAACTACAGAGAAGAAATTTAACACGTAATTCTATTCAAAATTTAATATTTTTGGAGGCAAATTTCATTGTAAAAAGAAGATAATTCTACAAAGAAATGAATTAAAATGAAGAGAACATGAATTTCTTATCCAAGGCTTAATTGGAAATTGTATTTCTTGACCAATGCATAAAACATGATGGATGTAACCAAGCTTGCATTAAGCCCACGTGATAAAGTATAAACTTCAATTTTTGGAGGAAAACCTATTTGATAACTGACAACTTCAACTAAGCAATGGAAATTTTAATAGTTTTCTGCAACTATTATTCCAATTAATTATTCTCATATAATGTTTGCATTCAATTTTGTTTCCTCTTTATGATAAAATGTTATAAATATGCTATAACCTTATGTAATATGATAATCTTCCTGGAAATTACAGTTTGTTGGCTTTTAGTTTAGGTATAACTTAATACTTAATAGCCCTCCCTTTCAGAGAGCTTTATGACGCCAACAAAATAATCATAATAAACATTGCTCAAGCTTTCCACCAATGGGCTTATCATAGTTTTATTCCCTTCCACTCCCTCCCCGCTTCATCAATTGGATATCGTAGCTATAATCTAAAAATTCAATGCATGTAAGGCATCATTTAGTGATTTATTATTCTCACTGCATCCTTTGTTGATTTCATTGGCTATGATTCCAAATCCCATCATATCTCTTTCCCTTCACAAATTGTTCAATTTTTCATACCATCAATCATACAAATAGTTGAGGGCTTAAAGATCATCTTGTCTAGATACTTTAATGAATATATGTGGAAAGCTAAGAAGTTCGGCTCCTCTCCATGGTGGGTCGGCTGACCGCTTCACAAAATCATGGAAAATTTTGATTGGTGATAGCTTTGGAAACACCTCTTAGTTTTATTCCCTCCCCATTTTATGTTTTTTTATTTTTAATTTCAAAACTATTTCCTTGCCTAATTTGGACTACATATATTTGATAAGTTTATAAATTATGAGGGAGTGGTTTCTCTTTATATGTACCCAATATGTGAATAAGTGAATGATTTTTTTTTCCTCCCAAAGTTAGTTTTCTACATGGTATTAGTGACTCATTCACCAAGTTCGGGCCAGTCACATTGTTAGGGTGTCTATTGTCCGTTGCTTCGTCTGCTTCGAACGACAAAGAACCCGATTTTGAATGTTCGTTGCTTCGTCCGAGTCAATCGTCCGCCACTTCATTTGTTCAAACAACATAGAACCCTTGACTTCAAACAACACAAATCTGCGTCAACCTCATCTGCGACTCGTCTGAACTACTTCAAACGGCGTCTTCTTCCTGCAACGACATCTTCGTCTAGGTTGATTGAACGAATCAACCTCATCCTCTAGTCCATAAAACAAACCTAGCTTCCTCCTTTCATCAAACCTCCTCCTTGCAGCCGAAAATCCTGTCGGCTTGAAGGCCCTCACCCGTCCTTCCCTGTAGTTTTATCTCTTACAGTAAGCCCTTTCCTGTTCTCCTTTGTTGTCGAAACACTTTTTGTAGCCGGAATCACTTATTGATGGCCCTCCTCCGTCAAAATCCTTTTAGTTGATCTGCAGACCCTTCTCTGGAGCGTCTCGTCTTCATCCTAGCACTGAAATTCTCCCTGCAATATCTCATATGTTCAATTTAGGCCACCGGAATCTTCTTCTTTATGGTGGAGCTTCTCGATGCTAGAAGTGTCGTTCATTTATATCATTGAAGCTGGTGGAGCGATTGACCAAGCCTTGAAAAAGTTTGGTTTTTGTTTAATTTATTATAATGGCTACCAATAATTTTTTTTTATACTTATGCCACCCAAATCTCTGAAATTTTTAATAAAATTTTATTACCATTCCACATTAATAATAAAATCTAGTTATCTGGATTTTCTATCAATGTGAAGTTGATTATTAATCATAATCAATTCATTCATTTGAGGGCCAGTTCTGGAAATTATTCTTTCTTTACTACTAGTGTTTATGCGGGTTGTTCTAAAACTGCTCGGTTGGATTTATGGGATAATCTTAGTACTCTTAAAACTGGTTGCAATGATCGTTGGATTATTGGAGGTGATTGCAATGTCATTCTTTTCGTGGCGAGAGGAAAGGTGGCAATTATCCTAATCAAAGGCTTATTACTGATTTTAATGACGTTTTGTTAGATGTTGGTCATTTTGATCTCGGGTTTATTGGCAATTCTTTCACATGGCATTGTGGTAAATTTTTTGAAAAGCTTGACAGATTTCTTGCTAATGATCCTTGGATGGTTGTTTTTCCTGCTAGTTCGTTGATGCATCTTCCTATTATGTGCTCTGATCATGCTCCTATTGTTCTTACTATTAATCTGATTAATAAACCTTGGGTTTATCAATTTAGGATTTTAAATATGTGGACTCTTCATGAATTCTTTTCACAATTTGTCAAAGATAATTGGAATATTGATGTCCAAGGCAAAATGGGCAAAAGATTGTGGTTTTTTGCAGAATAATTTGGCCTCTAAATTGAGAAGATGGAATTGGGACATTTTTATCAATCTTCATTCTTTGGTTTTGTTTGTTAAGGAAAATATGAGGAAGCTTGAAGATTAATATAGTAATGATTTAGTTGATCACCAATCTTTCTTGGATGGCCAGAAAAAGCTTGTTTATGCTATTAATATAGAGGAGGCTTTCTATAAGTAGAAAGTTGTGGGTCATTTTTTGTGTATGGGGATAGGAACTCTGCCTATTTCCATGCTTTTATTAAAAAGAGAGGAATGGTTAGCACTATCAGCAAGATTAAACAAGACAATCGTAATTTTCTTTATTCTTATAATTCCATTGAGGTTAATGGGGTTAATTATTATTCTAGTTTGCTTAATAGTGATAATAGTGACCTTGACAACATTGATATGTCTTTTTTTGATGATTGTGCTTATGCTGCAAGTTTTGAGCTTGTTGTTAGTCCTGAGGAAACTGAAATTAAAAATGCTTTAGACAGTTTTGATGGCAACAAATCTGCTGGACCAAATGATTTTTCTGCAGACTTTTACAAGCTTTGTTGGGAGGTGATTAAGATGGATGTTGTTGGTGTTGTGCAAGATGTCTTCAAAAGTACTGATTTACCAAGGTACTTCAAAGCTTCTAATATGGTTCTTCCTAAAGATAAGGAAGGTTTAAAATGGGATGTTTTTAGACCCATTAGCCTCAATAATGTTATTTCTAAAATTGTTTCCAAAGTTGTGGTGGGTCTTCAGCCTTTTCGCAAAAAGCTATTTTCTAAACAACGATCAGCTTTTATTAAAAGCAAAATTATTGAGAAAAATGCTTTTATTGCTCAAGAATTAATTCTTGATTTAGATAAAAAAGGCAAAGGTGGTAATATTATTTTTAAGATGGACATTAAAAAAGCTTACGATACACTTAGATAGGAATTCATTTTGAAAGTTCTTCAGGCCAAAGGCATTAAGCTGGCTATTTGTTGTATCATCACGAGGAATTTGGAGAATAACTATTATTATGTTCTTATTCATGGCAATAAATGTGGCTTCTTCAAATCTTCTAGAGGGATTAAGGAAGGACATTCTCTATCCCCTTTTTTATTTATTCTGCCTTTTGATTATCATTCAAGATATATGATTATGCTTTTAAATAAATATCCTAGTATGCTTTATGTTGATAAAGGAAAATCTAGAATTAATCATCTTGCTTATGCTGATGATCTCATTATTCTCACTAATGCTAATAATAGTTCTATTAAGAGATTATGGAAGGGACTAGAACATTTTCAAGCTACTTCAGGGTTAATGTTTAATCCTAACAGATGCAATGTTTATTGCTCTAATTGCGTCTCTATTACAAAGCAAAATTGGACCAAGGTTTTATTGGTTGTGCCAAAGGAGATCTTCCGATTGTTTATTTGGGATTTAATTTGGACAAAGGCAGGAGAAAGAAACATCTTTTTTATGGTATTATTGATAAGGTTAAGAAGAGGATTATGTCATGGGATAATCTTCTCTTATCTTATGGTAGTGAAGTGACTTTACTTAAAAGTATTCTTACTTCTATTCCTCTCTATACTTTATTCTTTATGAAGATGCCTCTAACCATTTGTAAAAGATTGGAGAATATCTTCAATAAATTTTTGTGGGCTGGTAAGAATATTAAAATTTATTGGATGAGTTTGTCTAAAATGTGCAAGCCAACTAGTCATGGAGGTTTAAACTTTAGATCTCTCAATGACTCTATGAAAATCCATTATATGAAGTTGTGGATGCATTTTAGAAAGGGTAAATCTTTATGGGCATGTATAATGATGGAAAAGTATTGTGGATGTGATCACCCTTTGGCTATTACTAGTAATTCCTTGGATTCATTTGTTTGGAAGGAAATGTTAAAGGGGGTTAACTGTACTGAAAAGCTTCTTTGTTGGGAAATTGGGGAGGGCTTATGTTGCTTCTGGTATGATAATTGGCCTGGTAATGGACCTCTGGTTGTTTCTTATGGGGGTCCTTTTGAGATTAATTTGCTGGTGAAGAATGTTTGGTCTACTAATGATTAGAATCTTCTCAAACTTGCCGATTTAGTGAGTAAAGAAGATTCTGTTATGATTTATAAAATTCCTATTAATATTGGGTTGGATGGTGTTAAGGTTCAAAGTATTTTGGGTAAGTCTACTTCTAATACTTTTGCTAATTCCTTTGTTCCTTAAAGTGGTATTGATCTTAAGTGGGCTTGGAATTCATTTGTGAAACCCTCTCAATCTTTTTTTTTTCGGAAACTACTCCATAAAATTCTTCCTACTGATTATATTTTGAAGTTGAAGGGTATTCGATTACCATCGATGTGTCCTTTATGTAAGATGCATGAAGAAGATATGGATTATTTGTTTTGTAACTGTTTTTTTACTATTAAAGTGTGGGATTTGGTTTTCTCTCTTTTAGAGAGGAAGTTAAACTGGGTGGTGTTTCAGTCTATTGCTGAAATGATTAATGGTTGGAGAAAGGCTGGTAGTCTGTTATTTGCTTCGATTCCTATTATAGTTTTTTTATTTATTTGGACAACAAGGAATGAAAGCAAACATGTTGGCCAAATGATTTCTAAATTCTCCTGTTTTATTTACATTAAAAGTTTTTGTTTAAGATGTTGAAGTTGGGCAGATTTAAGGAATCTGTCAATATGGATGTGCTGATGATTTTTCATAAATTTAATGTTACTCCTTCTGTGAAGAATAAACCTGTGATTAGTTTGATTTTGTGGAAAACACCTGTTAGGGGCATACTGAAGTTTAATACTGATAGAAGTTGGATGCAGTCGGTTGTTGGAATTGGTTGTATTTGCGGGAATTATTTTGGTAAATGTAATTTTAGTTTCTACTCTTGTTTTAGCCTCGTCTTTTGTTATTGCAGAGGCAAAAGTTGTTATTGTTGCGTTGAATTTGCAGTTACTAGTGACTGGGATAATATCATTATTGAAATGGATTCTCTTGATTTGTGGAACTACTGTTGCAGAAGGAAAAATTGTACGTGGAATCTTATTATTCAGCTAAAAAAAATTTTTGTTCTTGCAAATATTGTGCAAGTACAATGGTCGTTTATTCAGCGTGAAAGTAATCAATGTACTGATTGGACTGCGAGTAAAGGCTTGGAATCTCAAAGTTTCAATTTTTCTAATAAGGTTCCGTTATAACTTTCTCGGTTGATTAAAGGGGATATTTTAAATATTCCCTTTATACAAGTTAAAATTTGATTTTAGTTTGTTTTTTGTTTGTCAAGTGAGTTGTATTATGGCTAACGATTTTTAGATTTTCTCATTTCTTGCGTGAGTTTTAGTGTTGTGGGGTTTTAGTAGAACTGTTGGCCACCATCTTGTAATAAATTTTTTTTATGAAATAAAATTTTCTACGAGATTAATAAAAAAAATTCATTGCAAACTTCTGTGTATTTCAGGTGGAGTCGAGGAAGATGATTTACAGTGTTGAAATACATCAAGGCTTGTACCTATTTAAAGGAAAGTCTCTCTAAACATAAAATGATCCCACCTCCATTTTTGCCTCAAATTTCTGAGTCTGTCAAGTCTATGATTGTTGAAAAATAAATCATGCTATGGTAATATCATCTAGGTCATCCTAATTTTAATTATATTACAAAGCTATATCCTCATTTATTTATCAATTAAAACTCTCTTATCAATGAGAGATTTGTCGACTTGAAAAACATACCAAAAATAGTTATCTCAAGACCCAATACTAACCCTCACACCTTTTTTTCACCATCCACAGTGATATTTAGGAAAATTCATATATGAAAATCTTAAGTGAGGCTAGATGGTTTGTCTCACTTATTCATGATCACGCTAGAACTATTTGGATATTTTTAATGGAGGAGAAATATGAAACAGCTCAGATCTTTCAAACCATCCATGACATAATTCAAACTCAATTCCAATGTAAAATTCAGATCTTCAAAACTAATAATGCAAATGAATATTTCAATTCAATCATTGAGTCTTATCTTTCAAAAAATAAAATTATTCATATAAGTTAATGTATTGATACCCCACAATGAAAAGGATAGCTCAGATAAAAAACACGCATCTCCTTGAGGTATCCCGCTCAATTATGGTTCCCCGTCGCTCCGAAACATGTTTAGAGGATGCAATTCTTACTACAACATACCTTATCTATTGAGTACCTAGTCAGATACTTAACCTTAAAACACCTCTTCATGTTTTAATGATTATCTCTCCTCACATTAGAGCTTTCTTCTACTATACCGCTTACAATCTTTTGGGGTTGTTTGGGATCAATTTCTGTTTTTTTGCCTTTTATTTTTAAAAACAAAAAATAAGAAACAAACAAAGAAATAGTGTTTAGTAACTATTTTAATTTTATTTCTATTTTTTATTTTTTGTTTCAACGCTATTATTTTAAAAATTCTAAAAATAACAAAAAAGTGTTTTCTGTTGTTTTAGAAACACGGGAAACAGTCTCTCCGCACCTACCTTATCTCTCTCACAATGCTCCTTTCCCTCTCGTGTTCGTGACCAAAAATCTCCCTCTCGGCTAGAAAGTCTCGCGTTCGCTTGCCAACATGCATAATTACACGAATCTCGGAAGGTAAAGTGAAAAACTTAGCAAGTACAATCTCAAAAAGTAAAGTGCTGCGATATTGCAAAACTTAGCAAGTACAATCTCACCAAGTACAGCATGAAGTAATATAAAATAAAAAGTAGGTAAGTGAAGAAAAAAGTAAAGACATGCATAATTACATGAATCTCAGAAAGTAAAGTGCAAAACTTAGCAGGTACAATCATCCAAAAAGTAAGGAAAGCACTGCAAGCTACAAATCTCACTGTATATAAAAATCAAACAGGAACGGATCGTGTCACAAGCACTCATCAATGATAACATCAGATAAAAAAAAACTAGAACTCCCACCAGCAGCCATACAACAGTGCAATAGTCATGTCATAAAAATAAGTCATGTAATATCACCAAGGGCAAAAAGACACAATACAAGACACTCAAGAATGCAGTATCAGCTGTTGACCTCAATTTTCTAGTCTTCCTCTTAGGGTTTAGGATCTAGCCTTAGGGATCTCCCTTTGACTATCTTAGAACCTTAGAAATGGGACCCGCCTCGTTCTAGAAATTCAACCTACTTCTGTCCCTTTCTGGAGTTTCGCGTGTGTGGTATCGACTTCTAACACTTAGAAGGATGAAACCAACATGAGGAAACTTAAAAGGGATTCTCTATAGGACCTTCCTGAGCATTAGGGTGACTTTTTGCACAACTTGGACTCCCGCGCGCACAAACTTCGCAATTCGGAAAGTCGACACGTCCGATCGCCACGATTCGCATTGCTTGCACTGTTACCCGTCGAAGGCTCGAATAAACCTTTTGAAACGATCGATCGCGGGTCGAAATTTTGTAAAATTTGAATTTTGACGCGTTTTTTATCCGATTGTCGACGACGTCGTCCGAGCGATCCCGGATGACAAAACAGACTGCAACGGCGCGTCTGGAACGTTGAGTTTTCCTGAGGAGGACACCCATTTTGTCGTGTCGCCGCGCGCGAGTAAATCAAATATAATTTAATATATATATGTATATATATACATATATATATGTATATA
>NW_018165227.1:908964-916518 GCF_001263595.1 Phalaenopsis equestris
ATATATACATATATATATATATGTATATATATAGATATACATATATATGTATATTAATTTATATTAAACCTTTTTTTTTTCCTTTCCTCTTTAATCCCTAACTCCCCACTCTCCGCGTCCGAGCTCTGCTCTTTTCCCTCTCTCTTTCCCCTCTCCCGTCCGCGTGTCTAGCTCTTCCCCTTTCTCGCTCTCAAGCCAATCGAGCTCTTCCTCCTCCACGAGAGAGAAAGTTGACTTCTTATGCGTCCTTGCACGACACTCTATGCCCGCGGCCCTCCTTCCCGAAACCGTGTCAGTCTCCTTAGGATGTGGTTTTTTCCTTTTCCTGGTAGTTTGACTCTGGGAAGCTTGTTCCCTGGTACACCTGAACGGCAATTTCTTCTATTCTTCCTGATGCCTGTTCCTCCCCTCCCTCCCACGGGGCTGGCCGCTCGGTCCGAGATGCTTCGGTGGCTTCGCCCTTTGCGAGCAAGGAGCACGTCCCTTTTTCTTTTTTGGCCCGATTCGAGTGTCGTGGGTCGGGGGTGCTCTCTTTTCTCTTCTTCTTTCTTCTCTGCCTAAAAACACGGTTTCTTTTGAATTCTTTGGGGTTGTTAAAGAAAATTTGCAAGAGAGGAGTGGAAGTTTTGGCTGTGAGGAGATTGGAAAGGAGATTCTTGTGAGAGCACATCTTTGAGGTAGCTTTTTGTGTTGCAGTTCTTTACTTTGGCATTATAGAGGTACTATTCTCCCCCCCCTTTTCCTCAGTGCCTCGTCGCTCTTCGGTTTTCCCTCTGTCAAGCCTTGAGTATAATTCTGTTGGATAATTCAGCAAGCTAGTTCTCTTTACTTTCATATACTTTGGAGCATTCACTCTAGAAGCATGTAAAAAAAAATGAAATGTTGGCATGTCCTAAGAGCTAAACTTGGTTACTTGCTTAAACTAGGGAGGTTATGGCCCCTTTATGATTATTGTGGCATGTTTATGTTGGAAACACTTAGGGAGTTAAGAAATGACTTTGGAATAATTTTTGCTCCTTTTGCAGGCATGTGCAGGCATGTTACTTTTGCAGGCATGTTAGGATGAGTATTATGAAGCTTTTCACTTATTTTCGTTTGGCATGAAATATTGGAGAGGTTATTTGGCCTTTCATGTATGCCAGGGAGTGCATTTTACTGTTTTATGCATGTCTGGGGGGCTCGGTTTTGGCTTCCTGTGGCTTTCCCTGGCTTGAAATATATGCTATGAGAAAACTTATTTAATTTGGAAAGTGTTACAACTTGTTCTGAGGGCTGGGTTTAGCTCCTCGTGAAGTTCCTCCCCTGCTCATATATTTGTTGGAATAATTTCATGCTTAGAATAATTAGACATGCAGATTGTTCCTTGGGCTTAAAATGGCTAGATCTTTAATGTTGTATGGCTCGGTTTTAGTCCCTGTTGGGCTCGGTTCTGTTTTTGGCTTGATTTGGAGTCACGGCTTTGGGTTCGAAATGAGTTCGAAATGATTGAATCTTTAATGCTTCATGGGAGTCTGGATTTTAATATTGTTGGGCTCCGTTTTAGGCCTTGAATGGCTCGGTTTCAGATTTTTGTTGGTGCTCGGTTTTCATGGCAGAAGCCTGAGGTGTTGACCTTTTGTTAAGGTGTTGAAGTTTTCTTCGCTAGCTTTAAGAAGCTTACTTTGGGCTCTTACTGATTTTCGATTTGTTTAGAAGTGGCTGATTTGTTTAGAAGTGACTGATTTAATAATTTCTATTAAAACTTGAATTCGTATCAATGTGTTGGCTTTTTTTGGCCTCTGCTGGGCTCGGTTTGGCTTTGATTGGGGGATGTGTTTGCTTTGTTTGGCCTCTGCTGGGCTCGGTTTGGCTTTGGTTGGGGGTTGTATTTGCTTTGTTTGGCCTCTGCTGGGCCCGGTTTTGGCATCCCATCTGTGCCTTAGCTCGAATATACGTGTGGTGGATGAATTTATGTTGGTTCGGAAGAACTTTGTAGTTGTTCTTGTGCATGGCATGCGTTGGTTCTATATTTTGATGTCTCAGGGGTATGAAAATGTTTTCTACTATTTTGTTGCAGCCCGAACTCGAACCTTAGCTGTGGTTCAGCCTTGGCTTGACTTGAGAGCTCGGTTTGCCTTGCCTTACCCTTACCCGAGAGGTGGTTTGGATGTGGTTTGCTGGTTTTGGTTCCTGTTACTACTCGTGAGGTCCATTGGAGTTTCTTGAGTTTAACTTACCCCATCTTGTTGAGTTTGAATCATTTGAATGATTGTAAATGGATCAAATTTGTTACTGTTTCGTTACTTTGAAAGATCAGTGATGTTTCGTACTCTCCTATGTATATCAAAATTTGTAGAAAATTGATTTGGGTTTGCCCCGACCGTGAGTCCTACCTGCTGTTCAGCTCTTTGTAGTGATCCCGATTGTGAGCATTTATATGATTTTATGAGAAAATTTCTATGCTTATTGAAGATTTCTTTATGGGAAGATTTCTATGCTTATTTGATATGTGAGGTTATGGATTAATTCGAAAGTTGGAAGATTTTGATATCAACTTTGGGATCTAGGGAGGAGTTGCAAGTTTTATCTGGGAGAGCATTTGGTTGATTTGATTGATCTTGCGTTTTTGGGGTTTGAAAAATCAGCGCAAAATGACATTTTATGTTTGTTAGGAAAGAACTTGGGCCCTACTTTTCCAGGTCTTTTCGATAGGAATTTTGAGAACTGATCTATTCTCCTTTTCGGTATTTCAGATGGATCAGTGTCTTCTCTCTCTCACCTCATTTTTGTTCTTTTCTTTCCTTGCTTCTTGGTTCGGTTTTCGACGCTTATGTCTGACGCATAAGTGTCTACGTATAGCCTTTTGCTATACGTGAAACCATCAAGCAAGGTCGCAAGTAGTTTGTTTTGGGGCATAGGGTGGTGATGATAAAGGCACACTAAAGATATAGCAGAAACATGTCCTATCCTATAACATCAACATTCAGGTATTTGATGAGCAATAGGATAACGGTATCCTTCACCGACATAAGTCTAGCGAGAGTTGGCTCGAACCTCCTCAGGTTGTTGGCAGTCTCACACCCGACGGCGTAATTAACTCGTGGACTACAAAAGTTTTCTAAAAAAAACAATTTTTGATAAACCCCCTTCAAAAAAAAATACTGGACCCTCGAGAATAAATATACAGCTGAGTCTAGTCCCATACGAGTGCTTGCGGTCCCCCTCACTTGAAATTCTTTTTGTTTTATCGAAGTTTTGGGACAGGACACTTGTGTTACTTTTCCTTTCTTTCGGGATTTCCCCAGATGTTTTGAGGATTTTCTTTTACTTGAGTTTTCCCGCTTTTCCTCGGATTTCTTGGACGACGTTTTTCTTCCGGACTTTGTTTTTTGAGATGCATTAGGTTTGTCATACTTAAGGAACATCGGATCTCACGGGCGTACAGGTTTGCTTTGCATTTTTTCAGTATTTTATTTTCCTATTTTCTACCTGCTACCGCTTTTCCTGTATAGCATGTTATAATTTTCCTGCTTCCACCTGCTGTTGCTCTTCCTGTATAGCATGTTATAATTTTCTTGTTTCTACCTGCTACTGTACTGTATAGTATGTTACACTGGTCCTGTTATTGTTCTTCATGTATAGCATGTTGTACTGCTCCTGTTTTCGCCTACTATTGTTCAACGTGCATTCTATTGTTTGTTCCTGAGTTGTACACTTTACATTATACAGCTTTGAGCATGTTTCCTTTTACACAGGATGTTTAGAGGACTACAATCATAGGGCCGTTTGATTTGACACTATAACTGGACATCTTATAAAACTTAAACTCGTCACGTCGAGGAGTTTGGAGCTAGCGCAGTGGGCAGCACGGCCATCTTCAACAGCAAAACGTGTCTTCCCCAGCAAAACCATTCTTTTTCCTAGAAATTAAACAACAATTCATAGGATTTCGAGGTTGTTTGTCTAGCGTAACATAAATCCTCCACCTTTTTCTTTAGGCATTCGTACAGCTCTGCCTGTATGATTTAAGCCCTAACTCGTTCTAGGTTCCGAGGTTGTCGTCCGATACGACGTAAACTCTCATATCTTCTAGGCAATTTGTGCGACCCTGTCACGCAAATATAAGCCCTAATTAAATAAAATTGGCGAGATGAAACAACTTAATAATTTTATTCTCAAAACTGGAGTCAAATCATAGGATAGACTGGGAAGTCACTGAGGTTCTCCTCAGGATCTGTGTCTCCCCTAGTTTCTCTTCATTTGGATTCCTCAACATTATTCCAGATTTGAGTTTTTCCCATTTTACACATTTTCGTCCGATTTCGTTGAAAAGTTCTATCCTTTTGACTTCTTTGAAGATAATATTCCCTGATTTTTATCGAGAGTTTTCTGAAGTGACTTCGATCAATTAAGATGTAATTAACTATAGGGGCTTGCCCTTATAGGAAGGTTTTCCGATCCTAGCCTAAAATAAACTCTATTTAATTCTTTGTATTAAATAGGGGAATTTGTCGGCGAAACCAAACGGATGTCATATCTTTCTTAGTTTATTTGATCGAGCCCCATCCTCAAGTCTTGTGTTTATCCATCGGAATAAATACAGGATTTGAGGTAGAGCGCTCTTTCATTTAAGCTGCGAAAAATATGAGGTCAGTTTGATTTCATAATTTTTCTAAAATTATATATATACGTAAATTAAAACGTCATTCCGAAGCGGGCGACGGAATTTCGATTCTGGCTGCCGACAGTTTCTTACGGGCGACCCACAAACTTTAACCAACAACTTTTTTTTAGTGCCGACAGCCGCCTATGTCAATGCCCCGATCTCCTAGACTCGACTCCTCTGAACTAAAGAACAAAAGCACACGACTGAGTGTAAGCCCCTCACTGAGTGCAACCACACCACTATGCTAGAGTCGCCTAATCACTGTTGGTCTCCTCCATGTCTTCATCCTCCGGTACAAAAGGCTCAAAGAGTGACACATTCAAGAAGGTCACTGACAATAGCGATCTCTACACCTCCTGATTGCAACAATGCAGGTACCCGTAATACCGCCAATGTTGATCTGCATAGTGTTGGCTCTGCATGCGGACGTTGTAAATCTCCAAAGATATCCTTCAAGCGCCTCATCTTCTCGACGGTCGAAGGGTCTCGTCGTGATGCCTCGGGATGTCGTGAGGCAGTGCTCTCTCCCCTCTCGCGGGATGAACTCCGCGTAGAGCCAGCAAAAGAGAAGGTGGTCCTGGTGATCGACTTCTGCGGCGCCAACATCTCATCTCCACTCCCTCCAACAACCCCCTCCCTACAGCATAAAATAAAAATAGCGCAGGGGTGTCATGAACCTACATTGGTCTAACCACTGGCAATGTGCTTGATAGATTGGTGGAGGAAGATCACTATATCAATAGATCGACCATTCTGAATATAAAAGTTTAGAACGGCCCTATTTCTAGTAAAGTTAGTGAGATTAGTGGTAAGGAGAAGGCGAGGCGACAAAGAAGTAGTGTCGAGATTGGGAGATGGAATTCAAATACTATATTTTGTTTATTTTAAAAACTCGGAGTTGTCAGCTTGTCTATGTATATATCGTCGTCGTATGATTCTCATTTCCAAATAAATCTCCCTCTTGGATCATATAAACAATCCAAAAAAGTGAGGAATTAAAAAAAATGGGATATATAACGAAATAGACAAACAAACTTTAAAAAGTAACATGAAGGGATTATGTACTGTAATCCTTGTATGATAGGTCAAGAGTATACGTCCGAACAAGATCAGATCGAAATACCTCGAAACACGATATCCATGAAAATAATTACAACATAAAATCACCCATTACCAGAAAACTAAAAAGAAAATTTTCATTTTGGAGTCTAGAGCACTCCCAAATGTATGTATCCCTTTGATTAATTACATCTTGGGGGATACCCAAGAATACTTTCGATAAAAGGGGTTTTGCTTACATAATCATGACCAGTAAATAGGCCACCAAAAGGATGGTTATTGCACAAGAACATTTCGATGCTCTTAAAGTCCTTGCTAAAGTACGGGGCAGAGAGTGAGTCTCTCACATCCCAAATGGGCAGCGGCCCGTCGACATATGAGGCCTACGAAATAACCAAGTTGACTCATAGGATCTACATTTTGCTTAACCGAGACATAAAGGTAGAGGGTGAATCACCCTATCCTAAATGAGTGGCGGCCTATTCGCAATCAGGGCCTACGAGAAGACATCAAGGACGTCATAAAAAGACAAAAGGGCTCCAAATGGATCAACAAAGGAGAGGAAGAATAATCTTAATCAGGTAGATATAACAGGGTCAGAATATCACGGATCAATTATCGCAAGTTATTAAATCTACATGATTGTGAAAGTAGTCGACCCAACACAACCAGAGGCTCCTCGTCAGCAATCCATAAATTGCGTAGTCCAAGAAGACCTCAGTAGCCTTAAGGTCAAAAGAAAGAAACTCTAAGTCCTATGACCTATAAAGATAGAGCTCACAAAGGAGAAACTTATACTCGTCAAATAAATGACAAATATGTCATCAGAAGAAAGAGAAAAGAGAAGTCCAACTACAAAGATGAAAACATTCTCAACAAAGGACTTCCCGCGTGGGTCGGGGAAGCCTCTAACACCCTAATTGAAATAGACAACCACCTAAGTAGAAATCTATATTGAGCTAGTCACGTTGAAGAAGCACGGAGAATTCTCCTTAAGACATGCAATATGATGCAGTTATCTACCACAATCCTAAGCGTGAAGGTCTTATTAATATAACTTGAGATATATACATGTCATGCAAACCATTTTAAAACCGACCTGAAGGTCATGCCAAAAAGTAAAGTACAGGTTTTAAAATCTTGCAATGTTTTAATCCTAAAATTTTCATTAATCTTCAAAAAGATTTTATCAAGATTTTATGGAAAATTTATAATATTAGGGCCCTTAAAGAGCCAAAGTTATATTCATACGGGTCCCAGACAAGCCACAAGCAAATAACGGTGAAAACAAGTCGAGCACGCTGCAAAAAGTAAAAGCAAGCCAAGCATAAAATAATAAGCACAAATCAGGTATCGTTGGGTCGGCAATAAATTCTAAAAAAGCAAAAAGGGCTATCAAGCACCTCATATACATGTTTGGTCCTAAATGATATACATTAAAGAAAATGTGAAAATAAAATACGGAACATCAGCATCTACTCATAGTCCCCGTTATGTGGTTCCACAACTCAAACGCTTCAGAATTCATACCTGTATCTTATTTCCGCTACAGGACTATAAAAACACAAATAAAATTCCAAAAAAAAATTGACCTACATGAAAATCATGTTAGCAGAAAGGTATCTGCATACAATGTATTGAACCATGTCCAGTATGAGGAGAGCTAAACAACATTTGTTTCACCAAAATGATGGAAGAAAAAAAAAATGAGAAGGAAGAAGACGAAGATTTGAGGAAGAAAACCTTAGCTCAGCTCTCCCATTCCTCTCAAGGTTCTCCTTGGCAGAAGAATCCCCCCCCCCCCCCCCCCCCCCCCCCCCCCCCCTCCTCCACTCCCACCCCCACCAACC
>NW_018165227.1:916573-922216 GCF_001263595.1 Phalaenopsis equestris
GGGAAGAAGCCCCCCCCCCCCCCCCCTCCCTTCATTTTCCATAAAGGGTTCAGGGTTAAGAATCCCCACTTTCCATTTCTGGGCATAAAATCAGCTAAGGGACCCTTGATCCCTTACTTAAAGACATATTAAGCATAATAATTAAGTAATAACCCATTGATCCCCTTGTTATAAACATAATGGTGTGATTTGGGGGACCAAAGGTCCCTCCTTTCAGAAATCGCATGCAGAAAAACCAGAGCAGGTTTGATCAGCGCGGGTACGCCAAGTTCGTTGTGCGGGTGCGCCAGGGTCTCGGCGTGGGGGCACCCTACTCACTGTCTTCCGACACGAGCCCAACACACGAGTGCCCTAAGAACACGAGCGTGGGCGCTCTACGACAGCACGGGCACTCCACGCTTAACGTGGACGCTCTGCAATCGCGGCACGAGTGTGTTAGAGTCCATAAGATCGACCACGGGTGCACCCAGAAGGCAGCGCAGGTTTCCTAGCTCTGTGTTTGTCAGCGCAGGTGTGCTCACAGAAAAAGGCGCGAGCGCGCTACGATCACAGAACGAAGGCAAGGGGGCTCCCAAAACATGGTGGGGATGTGTCAGATCACCTGAAATGACAAGCGCGCTAGCGCCAAAACTTTTCTTTTCAAGTGTTCAATGCATCTTGGTTACCACGAGCTACATACGTGTGAATATTCATCTCTTGGGCTTGCAAGAGTGCTCCAGAGGGCCCTGACAGATATCTCGAGCTACAAGGAGAGTATATGCATGAGGCATAACCCCATTCCGGTCAATTAAAAATCCTACACAAATGATCAAAAATGATGCCAACAAATACGTCAACAGAAAATTCACAAGTATCTTTACCTCTTCCCTATAACGAACTTTCTACTAATCGGCGTCGTCAGTCAGACGAGAAATGACCTCCTAATAATCAGAAGGAAACGCTCGAAGTCACACTAGAGCATGTCAGGGAGGCTAAGAAGACTATTTATGGAGGATGGGTCGAAGGGAATAAGCTTCCCCCGCATGAAGGCTTGCCCGTCCACGAATTCTTTCGCATTTGCATAGAATTTGCGGACGAATGGGACAACAGCAGAGCCAACTATATAGCACAAACTCCTCCACTCCTGCCAATCAATTTCTACTGCAATTAGCTACTTCGAAAATTGAAGAACCCGTTCCAGAATCAACTTCTTCCGGACTAGAATGCTTCTGTACCACTGCGAGGCGACGCGACTAACAAATCTAGCGTGGTCGAAGCTCGATCCCCCTTTCCACATGGTTTTAAGAGCCATGGCAAGAAAAATTACACATTATGCAAGATAAGCTAAGGAAAAATAGAATTTTTGGCCCAAAAGCAAGAGATTTAGTGGGAATCAACTCTAGGTCGTGAAGAATCAATGTCAACAGAGATTTGTGGGAAAGTGAGTTAAAAATATGCGAATAGAATTGAAAAAACGGAGAACAATGAAGTTTAAGCAAGAGGTTTACCAAATCTTAGAGCTTGTACCCTGATCTACCCAATGGAGGCCCAATCTGGCAAAAGGATCCCCTCTTTCGGCGAACTAGGAGCTAGGGAAGCTGAGGGTGAAGTGGTTATTTAAAGCATTCATTCGAATAATGACTGACATGCATCAAATTATAATTTTTACAGATCAAGATCAAACAATGGCAAGAGTCATTCAAGACTGTCTACCACGCAAAAGACAGAGATTATATCAGTGGCATATCTATAAGAAATTTTTGTCAAAGGTGCATTGTGGTGTGTCTTACAAGTGTGTCAACAACATATTTTATAAATGCATGACCAAGTGTGATTCTGAAGAGGAGTTTGAAGAGAAGAGCTATAATGATCGAGAGAGGAAACCTACACAGCAACGTGTGGTTAGATGAATTATACAATATAAGACACAAGTAGTCAACAACATTCGATAAAGAAATATTTAGAATAAGAATATTATCAATGCAGAAAAAATCTACAAATAATATTTGTCATGGTGTATCTAAGCCCACAAGTTCTCTCACTGATTGTTTTCTGGTTTTTGAAAATATAATGAAATAATGGAGAAGAAACGAGAAAGATGAAGATTTCAAAAGTACTCAAACTATTATTACACCCGTAGTTAAAGCAAGCTCAGCGTTGAGACAAACTGCTTCATATCACACACGCAAGCTCTATTTAATGTTTGAGGAAGAGTTATTGTATGGGTTATGTGGAGTACATGTCGAGGTCTCATGTCACAGTGTTGACGAATTCTCTGTAAAGAATTTAGATAATCTGGAGACGAACAAACCCTAGATTGTTAAATTGACAGGGTTAACTGCGAAATCACTTGCAGCTGCAAGAAATTTGAAATGATGGGGTTGTTTTGCACTCACTCTCTATGTGTTCTTCATGGAGTGAATATAACAAAGATTCCCGATAAATATTTCTTATTGTGATGGTCTGTGAAAGCAAAGAAATACATCTATAACAGTTTTGAATATAAACATCTGAATGACTATCAAATGTCTTTTGAAACATCAAGTGACCTTTTATTTCATTCACATGCTCAAAAGTTTGCGTACTAAGTAGTGAAAATAGCAGAAGAAAATGAACACGCAAAAATTTATGCTGGAGTCATTCAAAACAGCATCTATAGGTGTTGAACACATTATCTGGGAAACAACCTCAACCAAATAAGAAAACAAAAAAAAAAGAAATCACCTAATAGGGAATGGAATTTGAATGACCCCTAAAAATGTGTCCCAAAGGAGTACCTAATTAAAAATTGAAAGGATATTGGCAAAAAAGCATAAGAGCAAAGGGTAACAGCACTTTTGTCTAACCTTCACCAATGCAAACACGTAAGGATTACATGTCCATGAGCCAAGAAGTGAATCTGCAGTTAGAGGAAAATATGTATGCAGTATCATATTATCCGAGTTAAGTTTAACCAAAATTCAATATGTGACTCTATTTTTAACTTAAAATATGTTCGCTACGGTTTACTTGTTTTTACAACAGGAACACGTCACACCGGAACCAACGTACACCGAACTGCTGATGCATTCCACTACTGAGATCTACGACAGCTGAGAGGTAAACCTTTGATACATGCTTTGCAAGATGGAGAATGTGGACACAAATTTGAGCTATTATGAATACATGGTCTAGTAAATAGCGAAAAAAGTGTTTGTCCTGGTGAGTGTGTGTGCCTCATAAAAATCTCATGAGGCAGGCGTTAACCCGAAATTGAAAAAATTTGTGGATATTGTGAAAGAGAAACTTAAGCTCAAACTGCCTCATGAGATTTTTATGAGGCCCACAAGCTCACCACGAAGAACACTATTTTCTCTTTTTAGTGGACAATATTTTCATAATAGCTCAAATTTGCATCCAAATTCTCCATTTTGCAAAGCATGTATCAACGTTCTGTATCTTTATATTTGTTGAGATCTCTTTATTGGAAATGGATTATTTTTGTATATATCAGACACTGAAAGCCGGAATCACGAAATTTAAGGCATTTCACAGAGGACTCGCAAATTTTTATATAATATATGCATTGGTTTTTATGAGCAGATGAATGTAAAGATTTGTGTAAAATATGTATTGTTTTTCCGGTAAGATCAGTGGATGTTGTGTTATTTGTGTTCTAGTTCTCTTCAGATTTTTTTTTATATGTAGAGTGTTTAATATAAATATCAATGTTTCATTTCTTGTAAGTTCATGTAAAGGGTTTTATGTGTAATAATCCTGCAATACGCCTGCAATAAGCTCCCAATAATCTCGTAATAAGCCTGCAACAAACAGCAATAAGCCCGAACTAAGCTCACAAAAATCCCGCAATAAGCTCGCAATAAGCCCGCAATAATCCCTCAATAAGACTGGAATAATCTCGCAATAAGTCTGAAATAACCCCGCAATAAGCCCTTTATAATCCCGCAATAAGCCCTTTATAATCCCGCAATAAGCCTCCAATAATCCCGCAAAAAAACCCGCAATAATCCCGCAAATAAGCCCACAATGATCCCGCAAATAAGGCAGCAATAAGCCTGTAATAAGCCCACAATAACTCTGTCATAACCCCAAAATACCCCGCAAGCGTGTCATTATTGTTGTGAAACGGTTGCATTATTTGTGGGTTATTTAAGTCGTTCTGCAGGTTATGGAATCAACACTATTTGTTTATTTTTATGAAATAACTCTGCTATAACCCCGCAATAACCCAGCAAAAACCGCGTTATCCTAGAGCCCCCAAACTCTTTAAAATAATGAAAATATCACAAAATAATGCTATCATTACATTTATAGTTTAGACAACGCAATTTTACACATTTCGTATGCAATTTCAGCTCTGAATGATGGCATGTGATCCTGCCATCCGAGAATATCCTTCCAATCGGTTGTGTGTATTTGTATAAGTGTTTCGATGTATTGCATAAGAACATACCACAATCAACGCTATTTGTTTGGGTCGGTATGCCTTGCATCATAGATACTGGTCATTTTACCAGGTTACTCCTAAAAGCTCCCCCCGCATCCTTCAACAGCTCATTAATCTGCAATTTTAAAATTTTCAATAAAGAGAGGGAAGATTTGTTGCATCAATATAGCATATAAGAAATGTTCACAAAAGATTGTTATTGCTAAAATTTTCTTACGACGTCATGGGCAATCGATAGATGCATTCTGCTGGGCAAGGAGTCATACAATTTTCATTTGCGGTTTTTCAAATCCCCAACAAGTAGTATCCAATGTTGATTATCAATTATTGGTAAAAAATGAACTCAGAATTTCTAACTGTACCCTTTGTCACGTGCCTAACAAACACTTTAGAGTTTTCATTCCTGTACCACTTCATATATATAATTTAATAGGTCAAAAACTTCTAAAATAATGGAAATGTGCACAAGCAATGTGAATCATTCGAACTTGAATATTTACCCAATGTAGTGAAGGCACGTAGAGAAAGGGTCTAAATAAATGTGGTGATTTTACTCCCTTATTTTGAATTATTAGTGAAAAGCAATCCATATGTGCATTTGTTATACAACAATTACTTAATATTTCCTCAATGCACCGTCTGGTAATTCTGATATGTCCCTTTCTTATTATAATCATATCCCTGTATTTCAGACATATAATTTTTAGAAGGGTTTTAAATCAAATTATTGAAGAATATTTAAAAAAACAAGGTCATAGTCTCCTCACATATCAATGTATTTAGTAGAACATTGATCAATTACGTGTAGCATGTGAACTATAGCTCTAGCAGGAAAATCGATCACTAACGATGCTAGTCGGATCTACAAAACCAAATGCAGTACAAATGCAACGCCAAGATATGGTTCAAGAGAGCAATCATTAGTAGGTTGTACTGCATACCTTATCAGGATATTCATCTTCATTTTCAGTGATGAAGTCATGATGCTCATCATCTAAATGTACAATTTTTGCTTCTGTCCTAACTTGGTCCTGGTCCTCTTGCTCTCTTTCTACATAATCAGCTTCTAGACTGGAATGTTTATTCTCCTCATCCGCTATTTACATCTTCAATATTTGTAATGAGATTTACTATAACTGCTTGTGGCGGGTCTCTTATTCTTGGATCTAGTGATACAGAGTCGCTCATGACTTCTACGAATTTTCCAAACTGGGTCA
>NW_018165227.1:922246-930572 GCF_001263595.1 Phalaenopsis equestris
CGCTCTTCCATCTCCCCGATTGGTTTTCTTTGCTTATGTGCTAACGCAATACAAGGGGTACTTAATTTCCTTTTTTTCCTATTTTCTCTCCCCTTAACCATTTGGATCATACTGCCAATTGATGATTCAACAACCCTATTTAATGCAAATTTGTTTCACATTTATTATTTTCATCAAATCCAACATTTCTGCCTGTTTGGGTGTCATCGTTGTGGGGTGTTGTGATATGGAACGAAAGATTTATCATCAAAATGACCGGGTAACCGCGCAATGGAGTGCGCTTCCCGCTGTGGGATTCTGATTATATGACTGGGTGGTCCTTCAACTGGAAGGGCAAGTAAATGGTGTTCACCCTCTTTTATATCCTTGAAAAATTTAAAAACCTGCAAAACATATTAGAGAAACGATGTCAACATAAAACTAGGATGACATCGTCAATGATATAAATCACTTACTTGTGAAGAGGTTAGCCTCATGAAGACTGTATGAACATGTGATGGGCTCCAGCCCAGACGTGTAGGTCACCTCAGCATTCGAGATCTGGCCTCAGGAGCAATGGGGACGACCAATGATGTTCGCTCATAAAACCATAATTGTATATGAAGACAGATATATCACTACATGACATTGTCAAAATACACAAGGGAACTTATATATAAGTACAAAACACCTACCGTCGGGAGAAAAACAAAACCATTCATGTATTATAGCGGTTGGTTCCTCTTAATTTTAATGCAGCAGGAATTGATTTGCTCAATGAGAAATTCACATATTGTAGCAGGTCAATTAAACGTAGGAAATTCATGTACATTCTCGCATATTGAGTAAAGACAATTCTCCGCGCTTAAATTGATTGCTGGAAAAGATAAATTTAACAACATAAACTTAAGAAATTGATTGTTGCAGGGAATAGTAGTCTTCCCTAGTGCAGTCTTTAATAGGTCGTTTTTTATTTGTCTAGCATCCACGGCACAGAAGGGTAACTTATTTTATTTAGCCAGTGATTCTCTGTTGGCATGCCTACGAGCAAGGCAACTTGGTCTGGATCAAATCTTAGCTCTTTCCCACCAATGTTGAAAACCATTCGATCAATATCCCATAATTTCAATATGTACATGATCACGATATGATCTTGACAGTATGGAGGGAGTTCAAAATATTATTCCATGTTCATTGCTCTCAGGTTACTCCATGTTTCCACGAAAATCGTAGGTCGAACCTTTTATCAAAAACTTCTCTAACTGATGATGGACGGCATCTACAATTCAAGAACTTTGCGTTCAAAAACCTGCGTGAATGAGGGCATATGGAAGCTTAATGATTCCAATATTGACATAATCAAAGCTTAATGTAATCCAATATCCCGTCAATAACCTAACACTATTTAGGCTATTTTGAATGTATACAAGGGTTATTTTTTGTCATCATTTAAGCTAATGTATTACACTGCATTTATTTTATTGGTGGATAGACAGCAACAAACAAAGTTACCTTAAAACACGTTGTTGTCCCTTATCAGTGGCATTCTCCTTCGACCGGTCTTCCTTCACAATGTGTTCTAGCTCTTCCAACACCATCTTCATCGGCTTCATAGAGACTCCGAATCTCTGGCGAAAACTAGGGGACGTGGATGCAAACCCTAGCTCAGTAGTGAAGTCGAAAGCTTTCGCCCAATCCCTACTGTTTCATTCAAAAATGCTTTGACAATCGAGACGGCGTCGTTTACATTGTACGATAATTAAGCCGAATAAACTCCCGCAAAAACCCCACAGTACCCTCGTAAAAAACTCCTGCAGTACTCCCACAGAACCCCTCTAAGTATCCCCAAATCAAACTCCCGTAGAACCCCCGTAGTACCCTATAAGTACTCCAGCAATATTTCCCGCCGTACTCAAAATTTATCCAGCATCACTACTCTGACCGTACTCCAGATAAACTCCTGCGGTACTCCCACTGTAGCCCTCGCAGTACTCCCCCATTACTCCCGCAGTAGCCCTCGCATTACCCCCACAATAAAATACTTACGCCGAACCCCCGCAGTACCTTGAAAATACTCTCGTAATATTTCTCGCAGTACTCAGAATTAATCCTGCAATACTCCGACAGTACTCCAGATAAACTGCCGCAGTACTCCAGTAGTAGCACCCGTATAAACTCCCGCGGTACTTCAAATAAACTCCCACAATATTCCTGCAGTAGTCCTCGCAATACCCCCATAAAAAACTCCCTCAGAACCCCCGCAATACCATGAATGTACTCTCAAAATATTTCCCGCAGTACTCCAAATTTATCCAGCATTTTAAAGACCGTACTCAAGATAACTCTCCCAATACTCCCGCAATAGCCCTCGCAGTACTCTGGCATTACTCCCGCAGCAGCCCTCGCAATACTCACACAGTAGTCGTCGCAATACCCACGTAATAAACTCCAGCAAAACCGCTGCAGTACCCTGAAAGTATTCTCGAAGTATTTCCCGCGGTACATCCGCAGTAACACCCACATAAACTCTTGCAGTACTCCCGCAGTAACCCCCGACAGTAGTCCAGATATTCTCTCAATACTCGTGCAAAAACGTGGCCTATTTATGCATTATTTACGGGTTTTGTCTATCTTATTTTAATTTACTTCGAAGGTTATTATTCGTCTTTTTAATTTTTCACTGCTCTCCACACTACCTCAAAAATAATCCTGTTGTACCCCCCATACTCGAGATTATTTATGAGTTATTTTCAGCTTATTTCTGGGATATTTTTCATCTTTCAAAGCGAATCAGAGAAACGGGTTTTTTATGAGTTATTCTGAGTTATTTCTGGGTTATCTCTATGTTATTATAATATACCGCGTTGGTTATTAAAAAGAAATTATTATTTCTACTCATGTTTATCAGAAATTCACTCTGTAAAGCAGTCATACTTACAAGTCGTTGTAGATTAAACAAATTCAGTGTCAAATAACACAAATTCCTACAGTATTACACAAATTTACATTCACATACATTAATTTATTGTTCACTTAGTGTAAATCTACAAATCTCATATGTCTGCTTTGCCCTAAATCGCGGCATATCATTCGGCCAATTTAACTTATCCTTCCAATCCAATTTATCCACTTATACAATTGTTTTCATATATTTACATACAAATAGACAACAGTCAATGTTATTACTCTGTGTAGGAATGTCTCTGGTTATGAAACTGACCATTTTCTCGGGTCAGAGGGGAAGACTTTTCCATTGTCCTTCACTAGATGTTGAATCTGGAAATAACTATATTAATTACAATATGTGACAGGATACACAATGAAAGAATTGCTTAAAGAATCCAAGAATTGAGGCTCAGTTTGCATACAACGTCGCGGCTGACAGCCACATGAATTTTATTTGGTAACAAATCATAGAATCTCCATTAGCGGGTATTTGGATTCCCCACAAGTAGAGTCCAGTGTTTATTATAAATTATTGGAGCCAAAATAAATTTGGCTATGTTCACCGTATCAATGGTGATATGTCCAACAAGCTCCCTCATTGGGTGGTCTTTGTACGCCTGTATAGCAAAAGCAGTATGACTGTATAAGTTGCATCATGGTTTATATGAAATTATGGGAAGTTGGAGGTGTACCCAATGTACTGGAGATACGTAAAGGTAGGGCCTATAGGAATTGGGTGATTGGGAATGTTTTCTTTCCATTATCAGTGCAAACATATCTACATGTTCAAGTTTCAATTCTTCATCATTCCACAGTGCTTCAACGCAATTTCGACTTATATGAATAAAATCCCATTCAACTAACATATCATCACTGCATAGGAATGAAATAGGTTTCGTTAGGTGTAATTACATGACTTGGGCATACGAGAAAAATAACAAAAAATTGAAACATGTATATAGCACATTGATGCATGTAGTTATTAAATCAGAGTTAATTATCGGGCGATGTATTTATTGAAACATGCATCAATCACTTGTTTCATATGTCTTGGGATGAGATCACGACTCGAGAACTAGACGACAGGAGGATCTTCAGCCGACGGTGCTGGAACTGCCTGAGCAGGGAGGTCACATTCATATTCAATAATTGCTTTCTACAGGTCTTCCTCCTCAAGAACATCTTCAGCCACATCCATTGTTGTGATCTCCGCAGTGTGTTCCCCAAATTCCTCAGTAAGAATAGAAGGTTTGGTATAAAGAATGTGAGCAGTGTCTGAAACTTCTCTTATTTTGGTATGTTCTATATTGGAATCACCTTTTATTCGTTCGGCAGAATTCTCTAAAGAATCGTGTATATGTTGTACTAAATAATCTAATTTACTCTTTCGAATTTCTTCAATTTCCTCTATCAATCTTCCCTTCTTCCTCCTAGAAACGGTGAATGGGAAGACTACTTTCCTCTTTCTTCTTGTGCATGTTGCCTTTGTAGATTCCTCGTCACCTTTATTTATTGATTCATTTATTTGTCTAATTTCAGACTGAATCTCTACGATCATGATCTCAATTTTATTAAGGCAGCTATTTACAGACTCTCTAAATTCAAAAAGAAATTTTTGTTGTTCCAGTAACATTTGCAAGAAATTTTCTATGCCCACGCCGCTGTCTGGATATGTTTGTGACTAGGTTGGTGGAGGGATGGCTCAACTAAGGACCAGATGATGAGCGGTAGGAAAATCGGGTGATGGTGGTTCGGCGTGCGCTTCGGGTTCTGTGATAGGAGAAGAGATTAAATCAGTAGGAGCCGCAAGTAAACCTTACTCCTCGTATTTCAGATCAACAAAACAATCCAAAACCTAAAAATAGATTCAAACTTAAGTACCACTCAGGTAAAACTGCCCAGTTGTAAATAGAAGAAAATAAACTAGCACATAGCATAACTCTAAACAGAATATAAATTACTAACTTGTGAAGTGTTGAGCCTCTGAAAAGTTAGATGTATCTTTGCAGGGTTCCAGCCAGTATTTATTGGTCACCTCAGCATGCGAAGTCTGGCCTCAGGAACAGCAGGGACTATCAAAGTTGTGCGCTCATAAAATCACAGTTGCGCAAACACAAATAAATCAATATTATGATATGAAGACACTAGAATAAATAAACTTTTTACAAAGATGTATAATACACTAATCGTTAGGAGGAAAACAAATTCATCTAGGTATCTTAATGTTTGGCCCATCTTTATTTTAATGGCACAAGCATTGACTTGATCAATGAGATATTCAAATATAGATGCAGGCCAATTAAATGAAGCAAAAGAATTCAAATTCTCAGCAAACAAATAAAGTCTTTCGGTCAACCAAAATTGCTCGAAGGAAAAAATAAATTTGACAACAAAAACTTATAAAATAATTCATCAACTACACTGGAAGACACTCCGAGTGACACCTTAACTAGTTCACTCTTCGTCTTCCTGACACCCATACCACTGAGGGGTTGTTTTTTCCAGCTTGTTGTTTGTCATTCGTTGTGCATGTCAATCAGCAAAGCAACTTGATCTGCATCAAAACTCACCTTCCCGCCCAATCTGAATAGCACACGATCAATATCTCAGGAATTCAAAATATGCATAGTTAGGATATGTGCATAGTTAGGATATGGTTAGGATATGATCTTGAGGATATGGGGGGAGTTCAAAAAATTGATGCACATTCAATTATCTCAATCTTCTTCAGATCTCTTGGGAGATAGAGGGTCGAACCTTCTCTAGAACATCTCTAACTGTCGAAGAACGGCATCTGCAATTCATACATTTCTTGTTCATCAACCTACATGAGTAAGATAGAATTTATTAGCACTTACAACATAAAAATTTTCAAAACACTACTTCAGATAACCTTCCTCAATAATTGTTTAATAACTCTGATATAACCCTGAAATAACCGTAGATTAAATCACAGACCAAAGCAAAAATAACACAGAAATAAATCAATAATAAGCCTATAAAAACTCAGTATAAACTCCACCAATAAGCCTACAATAACCTAAGAATAACCTAAAAATATACGCTATCGTAACCTTTCAATTAACCCAACACCAACCGGAGAATAACTTCCACGAAACCCCAAAACCAAAACAAACAGCAAAATAACCCCACAATAATCCAAGAATAACCTAATAATAAACTATTCAATAAACACTGGCTAACCAATTATTATCCCGAGAATAACTCCCACAAAATTAGGTCCTAATACGACATGAACTCATAAATAAACAAATAATAACTCAATAATGACCCACAAATAACCCCAGAATAATCCAGATTAACTCGTAAACATAACAAAAAACCACGGCTACATTAACTCATAAAGAACCCAAGAATAACCTATAAATAACCCAAAAATTAACCAATACTAGCTGTCAAAAATAACCTAAATATAACCAAAGCAGAACCTAGCAATAAACCCCCAAACACAAACCAAGAATAACCCAACTATGTACCAGAACAAAAAACCAAGAATAATCCAGATTAACTCGTAAACTGAACAAAAAATCACGGCAACATTAACTCATAAGTAACCCAAGAATAAATCATAAATAACCAAACAATTAACCAATAATAGCTGCAAGAAATAACCTAAATATAACCAAATAATAACCTTGCAATAAACCCTCAAGCATAAACCAAGAATAACCCAACTATGTACCCCCAAACATAAAACATGAATAACCCATGAAAAACCTAAAAATAAGCCAACAATTGTCAAACTATGAACATAAACTACCTGTCAAACTAGACTGAATTCAAAAAATTAACCAGAATAAAACGATCACATATACCAGGACAACTTCTCGCTTCATTCGCCTTTGTATTCGACCTCTTTGCATCCTTCTTCTTTTCTTTCTTCAATTTCTTTTTTGGTTGTTCCTAGTCAGCTTTGTTGGCCTCCTCCAACTCCGGACTTATGAGCTCTTCCAACTTTATATTCTTCGGATCATCCAACTCCATTTTCTCTGTCTCTTCTTCCAGCCGCATATTCTTAGGGCCATTTTCTCTGTCTCTTCTTCCAGCCGCATATTCTTGGGGTATTCTTGACGTACTCCAACTCCATTTTCTTACTCCTTCGACACTAACCTTCCAACCCTAGAACAGCGACAAAACCCTAGCAAATTGACAATGGGAGCTCTTTAAATCGGTCTTGCGGAAGCCAAAAAGGTTCTCGACAACCGTATTTCAAAAGGAGGGATACTACAGAAGTCGGATTAGTCGAACTGGCGGGGCGGGCATTAAATTTTCGCTATTTTTTTAATTATTTTGAGTGTAGAAACCGCCATTACACGTGGGATAAATTTATTGGACTCCAAACGTGACACTACATTAGGCGTCCGAACTGAAAAATTTGTTATAAATAAGTTTCGTAATTGGATTTAATAAATCCATATTTATGTCATTAAGTAAGCAAAAGGTGAGAAATTTCTATCAAAAGAAGTGTTGGATTTAATTTTTTTTAACGTTTAGTTGGATTTAAGTGTGTGATGGAGGAGCTCGCAACCCATGATGGAATAAATTCGCCTCGCAAATGGATTAGTAAAAAGACAAGGCTAGAAAATTTGATTTTAACGGAGCGTTGGATTGAGTCGTAATTTTTTTTGTGTTTGGCTCAATTTAATTTAAATCCATCGCTAAATACTGCTAATAGTATGCTAGGGTTCTTATAAATCAAGAAATGAAAAGAGATGGTGCTTGTGAATCAAGAAACCAAAAGAAATAGGGTTCAGTTTCTCCTTAAGGCAAACGATCCACACATTAGAGACGGAGAAAATAAATTGCAAACAATTACATACAATTTGATGAAAAGATAGAGCGTTTCGAGTTACCTCTGGTAGTTCTTGCGTGCGAAGGAAAGAAATAGCGAAGCTCCAGAACGGGAAAGAAAACTTGCGTGTAGACCGAACCGAAGGAAGAACCTGCTTGTGGCTTGAATGATTAGAGGAAATACTTGCTCGCTCGTTCGGGGGAGAAGGTGATCCCAGCGAATCGCTTGGTGGAAGATGAGCAGCGGCAAAGGACGCGAGCGTTTCCTTCGGCTTCCGACGGGGTGATGGGTGGAGCGGATTTCGGCAGTGTTGTTGAGACGAACCGAACACGAACTGTTCGCGAACAACGAGCTTTTTTGACAGCCCTATAGGTTAAAGTTGGGCTGCTTAGGTTGGCAAAAGTCAAAGAATTATCTAATTTGTTTTGGTGATTATGAGAAAAGATTATTTATTTATTTCAGATTATTATTATTATTATTATTATTATTATATTAACCAAATTGAGTTATTATTTTTTAATTTTTTTATATAATTTGTAGTTAAAATTTGAATTTAAATTTTATATTCTCTCATTTATATTTATATAT